>NW_009940636.1:6075-80966 GCF_000696875.1 Nestor notabilis
AGGAAATAAGTGTGTTTGAGTGTGAGGGGGGTGGTAGGTAAAGATTGCATTGCGTGTTTCCCTTTTATCTGCTTACCAGTCTGTCTGCTTCTCCAGCAATTAATCTGAAATATAAATAAATAAATAAATATTTAAATAATTTAAAAATAAATTAGTAAAAATAATGAAAGTAAAAAGGTAAAATATAAAATAAAAAAATAACAAATAAATAAGAATATAATATAAAAGCAAGGAAGCTGGCAGCAGTTGGTGCTGTGTTAAGCTGTACACAATAAGACTGCAAATGCCCAGGCTGCCTTACCCACTGGATTACCCACTAATAACTACCTCCTCTGACAGCAAGATAGGTTTTTATCTTACCTGAATGAGGAATAGCTGACCCATGCTTGGCTTATATGAGCTTACTGCAGCGATGGTTGTCCTTACTAGAAGTAGTGAACCCAACACTTCTGGGGGGAAGTGTTTGTGTCGTGCTTTATGCTGCCTGGAGTAAGGCAGCTGCCCACAGGTAAAACAGCTGGATTAGCTAACAGGCTGTCTACCTTTTCCACATACACAGCAGTCACTTCTCATAACTTCTCATAACTACTTCTTGTGACTGTTGTGTTTATGTCTCCAACTGCAAAAGCACATTGGGTAAAAAATACTGCTTCATTCCATAATTTGTTAAAACAACAAATCAGTAAATTACTGGACTTTAAGCCTAAATTGACTCTCAGCTGGCCCCATTCTGATAGTAAGGTAAACATCTATGTAGGTGTCCCAGTCAGGGCAACCTGTGTCAAGAGTTACTGGCCTCGTTTCTTAATAGCAACTTCCTATAATAAGGAAGGTAAACCTCAGAAGAGTCCCCTTTATATACACCTATCTGAACAGAAGCAAGTGGGGTATCTTGTCCCTCAGCAACTAGTGTGACCTAGATGGTTACCAAATATCATTGCAATGTATGTGACTCAAAAGTTTCTGTGCCTGTATCCTTATTTGCATTTTCTATTTGAGGAGAATGGTAATTGCTAACTGAAGAAAGGTACAATATTTTCTTAAATAGTTTTTCATTTATTCTATTTTCTTAGCTGTAAACTATCATAAGACAATAGAAGTAGTGCTCTAATAATGAACATAGGAGCAATTTTATCCAGTATACCTACAGTGTAACATAATAATTTAGTTATCTTTATATGCAGTACTTCAAATGCACATAGAACTGATTGGATTTATAGATATTAAACTCAGATTTACCTGAAATTTCTCAAATGAAAATTTTCTAAGTGAAAGAAAAGTTTAAGTGTCCTGACACTAAGTATGTTCACCAAATAGAGTTCCCACTTAAATATGCCTAAAATACATATAGGTCAAATTTAGAACAGCAGAAAATACTGAAAATGAAGTAACTCTTTTATTAAGATGGGCAAAACAATAAACAGAAAAAAATCCAGCAGCACTGCTTGTATAGTAATCCTTTAGTAGCTCTGCTGATAATAGTTGTTCATTTGACTGTAGCGAAATATCCTTTCATTTCACTGTCTCTGCTCACTCTTTTTTTGTTTTCTTTTCCAAACTGCCCAAAGCCAGTTCATCATATTGAACGGTAAAAAAAAAAACACAAAAAAAAAAAAAAAAAAAAAAAAAACCCCAAACAACAAACTTTAAGAGTCACTGGAGTTGTCTTTCTGAGAAGTTGACAGCTACAATAGACTTTGCTTCTCTGAAGACAAAAAGCAACTGTTCTGCTTTTGTGGAAGCAAGCATTATCGCCAGAAAACTCTTCTTAAATGTACCTGGCTCCTTCTCTCTGACTCCAAAATGTACAATGGCTGCATTTTACAAAAAAAGATAACTTTTTTCCATACTCTGTCTAGAGATAGTCAGTCACTGACCTGACCACAGCCATCCAGAGTCTGGTGAGGGAGCTGAGGACTGGGAGAGTGCATGCTGCAGCCCCCCCTGCACCTGAAACTCATTTGCCTGCCCCACAGTGCAGAGTTAGGTGCCTTGGACGCAGCAGAGACATTGAGGTGCTTTTAAAGTGCATGAAAAATGTTTGCTTCCAAAGCACGAAGGCTCATGCAGTTAAATAATGGGTCAAGGGGAGCGTTTGAACTCCATCCTTCTCAGGCACCTGCATGAGGTACCTCCTTCCCCTGAGGTCAAGGATGGGGAAGAATTTTGGAAGGTAGGTGTCTAGTTCAGCTTTTCTCCAGGAAGTAGCTGCCTGAGAAGTGATGGTAATAGTCACCTGGGAAATGTGGGCTTAGTTCTCTCTTAAGGCTCATGGTGGTGTAGCCTCACCTCCCAGACTTTCGCAGAAGTGTCTTTGCTACCAGGCAATAAGGTAGTCAAGAGAAACACTCTCTGATATTGAATCCAGGTCTTGGCTCATCCTGGGATGCACATTTATGTTTCCAGGCAGACAAGCAAAGACAAATCTTGCCTGTGGCCTAATGTCTGGGGTACTTAGATGGGCGAATAGGAGTTCTGAGTTGGCCCTTTTGGACTGCACATGCAATTCACATTTGGTAAATAAGCAGTGCATAAAAAGAAGTTACTTAGCTATTCAGTTAAATCATTTAGAGGAGAAAATATTTAATTGGGAAGCTTTCATTGCTTCTGGCCAGAGGAGGCAATGCTTCTACCAGAGTGAGTCTACAGTAGGGTAGGATACCTTTCTCTTAGGACTGCTTCTACAACTGTATCGTTTTCTAAATTTTTCTGCACTATGCAACCTATATTATGTCAGATAATTTTAAATTCATTCTGGGTTAGGCAGCTGCTGAAGTCTGGGTTTCTTGGATTATTTTCCTCAATTTAGTGAGCCTAAATTCTGCTTAGGCCAGAACTGATCACTTCAATGTGTATTAAGGAGGAATTTCAGACCATCTACCTACCATTAAGGCTGCCAGGTCAAGAGCTGCCATTACAATCAGGGGGAGGAATAGTTGTTAGGTTGTTAAGTCTGCTATAGGAAAACAAAAGTTCTGATAATTATAGCTCTTCCAACTATTGTCTTATATATCCTGTGGAGGTTTTCTTGTTGCAGGAAGCTGATGTAGCGAACTTTTTACAGCTGAGACTGTTCTTGTTTCTGGGGTTGTCTGGCTAGCCCTTGTGGAGCTGTGAGGGAGGAACAGGGTCCTAAACACCGTGTCCTAAATGGCGTGATGGTAGTGTCACTCTAAAGCCATTGCAGTCTTCATGCTGCAGGCTATGACACTGTAGTGGCAGAGGGGTCAGTGGTGATGGCAGGTCCCTCAGCCTTTTTCTAATTTAGCCTTTCCAGGTCACATTTAACAGTGGTACAATATAATACAATACACTAATATGGTAAAATACACTGAAATTTCCAAAGACCCTAAAGTGTGATATTGGTAGAGAAATACAGATGCCTTTGGTTGCCTTCTCATCTTCTTGAGACCTGTGCGAAATAAACATTTTTGCCTGTGTACAAACATGTTTTCATACAAGCTGAGATGAGCAAATGTGGCAAATAAAGTATAGAGATAGTCACATTGGTTTCTGTGTGATGACATGCATTTCCTCCCTTACAGTTGTAATGTGGTGTATGCTTCTCTGACTATATTTGGAAATACTGGTGGTTTAAAAGAAGGATCAGCAACTGATAATGTAGACACAAGGGAAGAGAATTTGCTGGAGTGAATGCCAGTTGAAAAGTCAGCTTTTATCATAGGGAAGCATGTGAAGTTTTTTAATCATCATTACGTGTGAAGTCAGTGATGTAACTGCATATATAACGTGTGAACGGATTGTTAGCCTCATGTACTTCTAATCTTTGTGGTATTGTTGAGAACAAATGGTGGTACTCTAAAGACAAAGCAGAAACAATCCTGTTTGTTGTACCAAGATAAAAGAAAAGAAGAACTGCAGGTCATATTAAAAAGATGCCATTTATGAGAATTTTCTGTAAAAGAAAGTTTTTCCCACTGAACTTAATGATGGAAACATACCAGGACAATAAATTTGAGTAGGCTTGAATACTTGCTGTCTTTATTAACAACATGGAGGAAGTTGTCAGTCCTGCAGTAACTGCTCTTAAGCATTTCTTTGGAGTCAGTCCTTGTGTGTACAGTAGATTGTTGAGATTTCATAACTCCGGATGAAGAGCAGTTTATTTGTCTGCCCCAAGGAGGGCAATGTGTGGGCTACAAATAGGGAGTTATTAGGAAAAAGACAGCTGTTTCGGAGTAACTAATGCAGTCATGGGTAAATTTAATTAGGTCTCTTACTCTGCAGCAGTGCCAGAACAGTAAAATAGACAGCACCTAGTCTCCAATTTTTCATTCACAATTTATGTGTCATATCATGTTTGGATTGCTTTTATAGCAGGTTATTGGTAACTCTTCAGTGCAGCTTCTTGGATCATAAACAGTTGTAATTGAAAGGCAGTGACTCAGGCTCTCACGCTCTTGGAGGCTTTCAGCCTGGAAGCTGACCTACTTCCAGGAAGAAGCAGTTGGCCAACTAAACCAAGAAAACTTGATGTAGGGAGGGGAGTGGAGGAAGAGGGGCAGGAGGGAGTATTGTTACTAAATGAGGCATTGTTTTTCCTTTCTTCTGTGTGTGTGTGGGTTTTTTTTGTTTTGGTTTGAGTTTTGTGGCCTATAATTTATTTCTACACTAAACGTAATCTCTGTTAATTATTAAATAGCTTGAGATATTATTGCTAATGTGAAGAAAATGTCCATCTTAAGATAAAAGTAAAACAAATAGATGAAGCAGTAAAATGAAGACTTGCCTTTTAATGCTTCTGTAAACATAATGAAATATCAACAAAGTAATTGAAGTGAGGATTGAAGGAAGCCTAGTTTTAGTACAGAAAGTCCAGTGTCTTGCCAATCACATTCTCTGCTCCTTTTGATTCCTGTCAGAGGTTAATGTTGTCTTTATTTACAAGGTTGTTCTCAATAAGAAAGGTGTTTGATTTTAAAATAAAAACAGATTAGCTGTGATTGTAAAACTGCTGTTTTGGTACATGAGCTGAAGATACCTACTTGCCATTGTGTGTATATGCTGAAAAAAACCCCAAACAAACAAAAAAAATAGAGAAGTAAATACACAGGAGAAAACTAATGAAAAAATATTTTTTACTTTTATTAGCCATATTGGGTAAAGGGTTATGTACCTTTCCATTAAGTGGGTTGGATTCTACATAGCCCTGACCAAGTATACTAAAGATATATCAAAAAGGTCTTTCATATGTATTCTTATTTACAGAAAAACCCCAAACAGTGCAACGAATACAGAATTGTTTTACATGAAAAGAACTTGATTTTATGTCGTTACTTGTTAATGCATACAGTACATGTCAGGCTCAAGACTTATTTGTTGTGAGGGGGAGAGTGGTTCCTTTTTCTGGGTAGACTTGCTCCTTCCTTTGCAACGAAAATTGTTCAGTGGCTTCTGAAAAAAGCCACAACGAGGAATATCTGTACTGCAATTCAGTGGAATAAAGTAACTGCATGCATTGTTTTGTCTTTTATATGTTTACAGTCTTGTCAGTAAAACCTTCAAAACACAATGGATTTATTAAAACAACCCATAATTTTAAAAAGCTCATTCTGTAGGAACAGTTGACTAATTACAGTTGGATTATTGGTCTGATAACATACGTTCTGAATAATAAGGGAATTACTTTACTCTTACACCAAAATGTTGTTGCTGTTTAAAAAAAAAGGCAGAAAAGTAACACTAAATACATTTAATATGAAGCAAATACTACTTGACTGCCCTCTTTCATAACTTTATTACTTTCCCTTCCTGCCTTCATTCCACCTTCTGCCTAATATTTCAAGGACAGAAGGTGATTATAGTGCAAGCAGGATCTGTAAGTGCCTGTATTCCTTTACTAACCTTGGAACCTGTGAGCCGGTTTCTGCAAGTTTTTGCAGAGGGATGAAGAAAAAAACAGTTGGGTACTGGAGAGAGGCAAAAGTTTTTTTACAAGTTCCGTGACAACTGAGGAGATGGAGTGTGATCTTGTACAGTAGAAATCACCAGAAAATCCACCCCAAAGAGAGCCCTCAGAAATACTTCAGTTACGAAGAAAGCTTGGACCACTGTGCACAATCTGTTGTGAGATGAAATCGGTGGCAAGCAAGAGTTATGACTTCTCTCAGCCCTCTTACCCCTGTCTTTACTCTGCCTCCAGCAGGGTCTAACAGGTTTCAGGGCAGTGCTGATTATGTGCTCTTTGGAGGAAGAAATCTTTGAGACTAAGGGGAAAATTTTCATTGTGGAACTTGTAGTGGCTCTGTTGGAGCATACTAACACAGAGGGTAAAGTAATAATATCCTCTTCTGGAAAGAATAACTACTTTAAAAACACTAGACTGAGCAATTAAGGCAATGTAGGCAGTATACGTTTTACTGGCTGCCAATCTATGAAACTGCTTCAGGAAGCAGATAATAATCCAGTAGGGTTTTCTTGACACACTCTCCACACCCCTGCTTCTTCCAAACCATTCATGGACTAAAAAATCCCATGCAAGTATGTGTGTAATACTATCTTGGTTTTATCCTAATGCTGGGTCATGATCTTGCTCTTCTGTAGTGACTACATACTTTTGCCTCCCACCCTCAAATCCCCCAGCATGCTGATATTTGGGTTTGTCAGGGTCCACTGTTCTGTTAAGAGGTGGCACAAGGGGCAGTGGTTGTACCTGTGGCTGTGATACTGACCTGAGGGAAGCTGCCAGCAAGGTCTCTTTCTTTTCCTTCTCCTGGGACCATTAGTGGTGTGAATGTTCACTCATAAAGACAAATGGTCGCTTAGCTGCATTATATAACAAACTTTTTCTGTTCTATTGCTAATACGTGTTCAAAGAAGCAAACATTTTTCCCATTAGGGAAAAAAGGTGATGATGTTTCCTTCATTGTAAAGTTTCCTACTGGTAAAGTTAATACTAGGTAAATATAAAACTAATGTGTAGCGTGAAGTGGATCCTTACAGACTTTGTGGTCAAATTCCATCATGTCTTCCTTTTTCTTCATACTGTGCCAGATATAAATAACAGCAGCAGTGAATGCCTCTATTTGTCCAGGTGTTTTTGTGAGAGATGAGATGTTGTATGATTACGGCATATCATATGTTGCCATCTGAAATTGGAGCATAACCTTTGCAATATAGTATAAAGTGATTGAAAAGTCAATTTTACTGTTTAAACTGAAAATAAAATGACGTGTTTATTATGACTCTTATGACATAAAATGCAAGCTAATAATATTCTTAGCATATTTTATTAAACTTTTATAAACTAGTTTCTCAAACCAGGTAACTAAACACGCAGAATCTGATTTCATTTTTTCTCATCCAATTAGATTAACCAGTATAACAAAAAATTTGTTTGAATAAGGGGTTACAATCAGACAACTATTATAATCATGACATTAAATGATTGATTAACCAACAGACATTTTCTGCTTGCTCACTTTAAGCTGTGAGCTTTGCTTACAAAATCAAACCAATTATGAACTGGGTGTACCTAATACGAACTATTACTTCAATTAACTTGCTCCGGCTTGTACTTCAACGGCAGCAAACAGAAGGCATTAGAGCCATCATTAGACATGTCATTTATAGATACAGAAGAATTCCCACATGTTCAGGCTTAAAGGTGCACAGTCAGAACATGTATTATTTTTTATCCTACTAGGAGCAATAAAATGGTGGTGCAGAAGTATATAAGCAGCTATACTACTCTGCAGCTCCTGTGGTATACACTGCAATAACACAGTTGCTGAAACATGGGAATTCCCAGAAAAAAAATACCATGCAAAGAGATAATGGAGTTTATTGGAAAGATTCCTTTATCCCATTAAGGATTTTTTCCTAACTTTTCTTGTCCGAAGGTTCTTGGGAGCTACTCTGCTCGATGAAGGTGTCCTCTTTAACCCAAAGCACCCAAGCCCCTTTCCTGGTCAGGGGAGGGAAACTGCTGCTTTTGAAGTTTTTGGAGAGGCCTTCAAAGGCTTTAGGCTTGTTTCCACACAGTCTGTTTATGTGGCTGTAAATAAAGTGCCATTTACAGACAGAAGTTAGGAAGTGGATTTTTACTTGCCCGACTAATCTTATCATGATTGTTAGGTCACATAGAAGTCTGTCACCAAAAGCTATTAAAAATCCAGATAGTGAATTAGTTTTCTTTTTTTCAAGATTCTAAATTATCAAAGTTCATTGCCTGAAGGCAGCAGCAGATACTGAATGTTTCCAGCCTAGAATATACAGTACTTTGAACCTAGATGCTTCAATGATTGGCACTCTTTTAAATGCATAAGAGACCCTCTTATTCTGGCTTAGGCTTAAAATAGGTTTCAAGCAAACTTAGCATTTTCTCTTTTTTTGGCTACAGATGCTTGAATTTCTTGTTCTGAATACTGTATTTAGATAAATGTACAAAATGGATAAAAGATTTTCTTATAGTGTGAGCACTATATAAGATGGAGGAAAATGGCAGGAAAATGCCTAGTGTATTATTGCAAGTATACACTAGCTAGTCCCAAACTAAGTAAGATTTTTGTGGAGTAGATCTAAATATTAAAAACCTGCTAATGATTATAAAAATGTGCAATATAAAATGACTGTGATTGAAATATGCTGAAAGTATGGTTCATCTTATAATGTTCTTGGGGAGTCAGTGTATTTTCCGGCTTTTCGACGTTGATTTTGCAAAGCAGTCATGAGCAAGAGGCAAAGCTCATTTTGAATAAATATTGTCATATTGAAAGAATATTATCAATGACATTGATGTCTTCAGAGGTATGTTTTCGTGGTTGCTTTTTTGCTCTTTTGTTTTTGCTGTCTTTGGCCAGAAAGTGAGGGTGGTAGAGGAAGTTTTGGGAAGAGACCTGCCCAGCAGACACTTTTCACATTATTCTGAGTAGAAATTCTTGCCCTCAAAGAGCAGTGCTCTGATGTTGCAGTAGTGCAAATGATTTATTCTTTATTCTATAATATTCTTTTTAGAATACAGTCAAGACTCGGTGTAAATTGGAAGGATGGGTGGAATGGTTCAGTGAGGAGACAGGATGGGAAGCTGGGAAGAAAAAAAGACCATTGCTTCCCTAAGCCGTAATACAGCCCAGAGGAGCTTCAAGGAGCTGAAGCATCCCGTCTGGGCCAGGCATTATCTTTGCTCATTGGAATCAGCCCCCATCTTGGAGAAAGCAGGACCACAAGAGTGTTGCTGGAAGGCCCAGGGAAGCATGCTGCAGGAGGACAAGGAGGGAAAGGGCACAGGCAACCCAGAGGCCAGCATGTGTTGTGCTGGCCCTGTCTGACCTGTGACAGTGCCCTAGGAAATTTGAACCAGCAAAGGAACTTCCCTTCAGGCTGTTGGTTGTGACACTTGTCTCGATAGTTTTATCCGGTTCTGGAAATTTCTGCCCTGGCTGTAACATTTAAAACCCCCTCACCTTGGACACAATTCTAAAGAGCTTCCATGCATTTGCACTGAGGTTGGCCTGTGCCTTTAGACAGAAGACATTTAGCAAAGTTACCATTTGGCTAGCAGTGTGACTTGCTACTGACTGCGTAACAGATTCCGGAGATTCGTTTTTCTCTAGATGCCACTGAATTTGAGGTCAGCCTAGAAATGTTTATCATTCTTGGATACTTTTGTCTTTTCATTCAAAAGCCAGCGTTTATTTCCATGTGCACCATATAACTTGGAGAGTTATTCTTCTGTATTTGCATGAGGGATGGCATTGCAGTATAGTCTCTCGTAGCCTCTGGGAATGGGGCACTTGCTAAATTGTGCTTGATTTCTGACTGAAGATAATACAGTTTAAAAACGTCAGACCCAGAAATAAACCTAGGATGGCACATAAGCAAAACAGTTTGATAAAATGCAAGTATATTAGATCACAAAGATCTTCTTTTGCCTCTCCCCAAAATCCAGACACAAACTATGAATATATGCGATTGTGTTTAATGTCCAAAGTACTGCGAAACACAGGATGATATGTCTGTACATATTCTCTTCTCCAGTCTTAAATAACATGACTCAGGAAATGTATTTATCTCTAAGGATGTTTCTCAAGGAACTGTACTTTTAGCAAATGGTGATTTCTTGCTTTCCAGAGGCCAGCTGCAGATAGTGGTTGTTTGAAATAGCTGAATGATTTCCTGTTATGAGTTTGTGATAAAAACATAGTAACTGAGTGAGTTGTATTTAGTCTTCTGCTAGTAATATTTGTGTTTTCCATTCTATGGGAAAAGGTACTGAGTTCACTGAAATTTTTTACATGTTGTGAACTTTGCCTGCAAAACTGCAGTTATGATTTTAATGTTCTCACTATTGTGAGATGTGGTGTTATTATTGTTATTACTATTACAGCTAAACTACTGTGATGGGCTGGTTTATGCTGATATAATCCCTGTTAACTTCTGTTCCAGAGCTGGTGTTGGGTCCTGGAAAAGAAATGGACTTCTCTGCCCATCAAAATCAGATGAACGCTTTGAATTTAAGCTTATGTTTTAAAGATGCCAAAGATTGGCACATGTTTCGTTAAAGGGTCCCTATTACAGGGATTATCAGAAAGGCTGCCACTTTACTACAAAATGATTCATACTAAATAACTATGGTGAGGCATATTTTGTGTGTAGAGCAGATAAAACTCATTGTGACTGGGCACACAGGAAGGGAGGGGAAACATGAAGGATGTTGTCTAACCAGTGAGCAACAACATGAACCTGCCTCACCTGAGAACCATGGGCAATAACTGCACAGTGCAACCACAGGTCATGTTTTCTTCCACTGCTGACGTTTCTTGAGGTTTTTAAGGAGCCCTGAGATGTTCCTTATCTTGGCTGTAGCTTGTTCCTGGCATCCCTCTGGTGTCTCAGTCCTGCCAACTCGAAGCTGGGGGAGGACTTACCTACTCCTGGGTTTTAGGGTACTCTGAACTTTTTCCTGCAGTTTCTGTAGTGGACATTCTCCTAGATGCTCACCTACAGCTCTTCATCAGAAAGAAATCAGGCCCTGCAAACTCATGATATTTAGGACCTTGTCCCTAGCCCACACTTTCAGTTCCCCCTCAAAATGACATGGAGTGGCATATCCTTATTCCCAGGCATGCAAGTGCCCAAGTTAAAAACAGTTAATGCCATGACAACAGCGAAGTGGAGTTTCAGTGTTAAGTGTCATGATTTATTACTGCAGTTATATCTTGCGTGTTTGTATTTCCAAGTTTTCCTGTTTAGACAACTGTTCAGACTGTTTGGACTGAAAACAAAGGCTTCTGGAGTGATAATAAAATGACTCAAAAGTGTAGGTTATCTGATGCAGTAGATAATCTGGGTTTTGTTCCAGTCTTTCAAACATTAAGTTGCAAATAGACACTAGAATACAAAAATTATTAGCAGTTACAGTCAGTGTGTTTTAGTTTTAATGAAAACCAGCTGGATATCCAGGCCCAAATAGTTCTGGTGAATGGAGTTAAATCCAGGTGGCAGCCGATCAGAAGTGGGCTTCCCCATGGCTCAGTACTGGGTCCAGTTTTCTTTAATGTCTTTATCAGTGACCTGGATAAGGGGATTGAGTGCACCCGCAGTGAATTTGCAGATGACACCAAGTTGGGTGGGAGTGTTGATCTGCTGGAGAATGGGAAGGCTCTGCAGAGGGATCTGGACAGGCTGGATCGGTGGTCTGTGGCCAACGGTATGAGGTTCAGCAAGGCTTCGTGCTGTGTCCTGCAACCCCATGCAGTGCTACAGACTTGGAACAGAGTGGCTGGAAAGCTGTTCAGTGGAAAAGGACCTGGGGGTGCTGATTGATGGAGCTGAACATGATCCAGCTTGTGCCCAGGCAGCCAAGAAGCCAACAGCATCCTGGCCTGTGTCAGCACCAGTGTGGCAGCAGGGCCAGGGCAGTGATCATCCCCCTGCACTGGGCACTGGTGAGGCTGCACCTCGGATCCTGTGTTCAGTTCTGGGCCCCTCACTGCAAGAGAGACATTGAGGTGTTGGAGCGGGTCCAGAGAAGGGCAATGGAGCTGGTGAAGGGTCTGGAGCACAAGTGTGATGAGGAACGGCTGAGGGACCTGGGGGGGTTTAGTCTGGAGACGAGAAGGCTCAAGGGGGACCTTATCGCTCTATACAGCTACCTGAAAGGAGGATGAAGTGAGGTGGGTGTTGGATTTTATTCCCAAGTAGCATGTGATAGGACAACATCAAACAGCTTCAAGTTGTCCCAGGGGAGGTTTAGATTGGTTGTTAGGAAAAATTTCTTCACTGAAAGTGTTGTCAAGCACTGGAGCAGGCTTCCCAGGGAAGTGGTTGAGTCACCATCCCTGGAGGTATTTAAAAGACATACGGATGTAGCACTTAGGGATGTGGTTTAGTGGTGGCCTTGGCAGTGTGAAGTTAATGGTTGGTCTTAATGGTCTTAAAGGTCCTTTTCCAATCTATGATGCTGTGTACCTCTAATGTACCTGAACAGGCTGTTGATGTGTTTGCTGTACCATAAGAGTAACTTATGCCTTAAGGTAAAGGGGATAACAGACCTCTGAATCATATTTCTTGCCTCCCTTCAGCTAAAACATTCCCATTCGTAATGCTGCAACTTTTGTTAAGGCAAACAGTGAATGAGTCATTGATCTCTGCCCACAATACTATAATAATGTAAACACTGCTAGACGAGCATTATGCATGGGCAGATGGGTGCTGTAGAGTGTTTTTTCTTGCATGTGTCAAAGGCTACGATTTATTTTCTTGCACTGGGGGAGCTGGCACAGATGAAGAGCCTTTTTCACTGGGATCAAAATTCTTCTTTAATTGCTTCTGTGATAATCATAATCTTTCTGTTAACAGGCATTCTTCATAACTGCTGTGAAGCCTACAATGTTGGGCTCCTAGAAGCAAAAATATTTTCTGGTCCATCAAAAGAACAGTTTGGATATACAGTTCAACAGATCATAAATGAACAAGGCAAATGGTAAGCTTGAACAGCTTGTTGTATGTCCAGTTAAAGGTTAAGGAAACAAATGTTGCAACTTATTTTTCTTTTATTATGCTGTATTTCATTTAAATGTTTCTGGTTAACTTATTTTAATATTAGAATAAATACTTACATTATTCAAACAAATGTTGAAATATTCTTAAAAACAGACGCATTTGAAGGTTCAGGCTTTTTCTCTTTATGCTATGCAATCTGAAGTCGTCTGTTAATCTTTTACTTTCATGTCCAATACACTGGTTTCCTCACTCACAATTTCTGTAAAATTTTAACTCTCATTTCATTCCTTCCTGTTTTGTTACACATTACATATACATGGGATATTTTTCCATTTTAACATTTTTGAGGTAAGGCAAATTATTAGGGGTGAGAAGTTCTAATTAACATTAATGTTAATATTACTATTAAAATTAAGTGAACTTAAATTTATGTCATTTTGTGTCTGATACAGCATTAAATGTTCACGTCTCAAGGGATGTCATGTTTGGCTGTATGTAACAACAAAATCCTAGTAAAGGTCTTGTGTCCACTGCATCTCTTCAGCCATAAAATTTGATGTGAAATCCACTGTTGCCACAACATTGGGCTTGATGAGCAATTAGTAAAATATTTTTAGTAGTAATGTTTGTTTCAAAAAGAACTTGAAAATATTAACCCAGAGTAAGCCCATTTAGTGGACGACGCATTGTTTTGTCTTCTACAGTCTCAGCAACCACAAAGCTTAATGGGTCTTTCATGGCAAGGACTATAGTACTATAAATAGTTCAGCGGTACTTAACTATTTTGAGTGGTTATTTGTGTATGCACGATATTCAGTCTATAGCGGAAAGTCACACAAGTCATGTATATTATCATAAGCCAAGACAATATTTTGATGTATCATTCTCTATAGTTTGAAACAGTGTCAGAACCAAAATAGCTGCAAAGTGCCATGTTTGCTTAAGTGATAATGGACGGATAGTAAGTAGCTGAACTTTTCGTTAGAAAGAAAGACATCAAACTCTGAAATTCATGGAAATACATTTGAAAATGTATTTTACAGTTAAAGTTTGCAAAAGCCCATACAAAAGCATTTAGCTGACATATTTATGCATAGCCCTGCACAGAGATGCATATGCTAGATGTAAGACTACCTAGATGTCAGTGTATCTCTGGAATTACTCCTAAACACCGGTGACCAGGAGGAAGAGTAAGAGGAGAGCAGAGCTGTATCCTCTGAACTGAGAACTTACGTTTCCCTCATTGGGTAGGCTCCCAGCCTACCCCCCACTCCTTGGCTGATGTTGTAGTAGCTTCTCACTGTGTTTCTGCCTACTTTAATTATGTGTTTAGTCACCCATAGATCAGAGCTCTCTTCCTTTGAAATTTCTTTTAAAGCCATTGAAGGAGCTCAAGAATGTCTGCCTGAGGTGAATTGAATGCTTTGGCTCTTACATGGAGAAATTATGTCCTGTGTTTTATCCTTGTAAGTTTTTCTACAAGCTTGCAGTAGGAGAACTAGGTTCCAGACTAGTCCTGGAACCTAGTTCTGTTTTGTATTTCCCTGTTTAATTTTTACTTCTGGTAAACCCCCTCCACTACCACTTTCTTGGATCATGTGTGTTGGAGTTCGGGAAAGCAAGTACCTTTGGATTAACTTTTCCTATCTTACAGAATCATAGAATCATTTAGGTTGGAAAACACCTTTAAGATCATTGAGTCCAACCAGTCTCTTCCCAAACATGTAACTATTATGAATCTGGAAAACTTTTCTGTAGATAGGCACTTCATCTTTTTTTCATTCACTGCACAGTGTCTGATCATAGCTCCAAAAGCTAGGGGAATTTTAGCAGCTCTTGTTTGAGTAACCATGACTTGTTAGAGACTCTTCAGTGAGGAAGAGGTCTTTTCAGTCTCCCTCTCAAAAAATCATGGAACAAGCTTAAAAAAAAAGTCAGTCGTGGTTTACTTTCTTGTTCTCTTCATTTCTAAGCTATTTTCTTTTTTTTATTTTTTTTTTTATTTTTTTTTATTTTGTCAGACAATAGAGCTTTTTCTTGGGTGCATTATTTAAATTTAAAAAGCCCAACACGACTCCAGCTGTTCAGTGGACTTAATTTCTCCTACAAGCAGTGTAGAGGCTGCAGTCTGTGTGCAAAGACCTTGTTGACAAAGGTGAATCAGGAGTGAGATAAACAGTCTGAGCTTTGCATAAGAATGGGATGCTGCTGTGAGTCAGAGGGGAGCGTTTATCACCATCATTGTGCAGCAAGAATGTGATGCACTTGAAAATGCTGTTCAGGCACAGTGAGGCTGCTCACAACATCAAATGTTGGTGGGGTGGCATCTCCCTCCAAGGGAGAGGTTATCCAGAATCTGAGATCTGCCAGAAATTTCATCACTTCCTAGACCTTGCTTCTGTTAATAAAATCACATGGTGCTGTATTAAATACAGCTTTAAAAATCCTCCTATACTCTCTAAGAGTGTGCAAAAGAGAGATACAGGAAAAAACAGTAGATGCTAGTTATATTATTCAGCTGTATTTCTGGGAGGTACATCTCCTGAGGCAATAAGAGCTATAGAAAATGATGAAGAGTGGAAAATCTTTGCAGAATTTGGACTGCATACAGTGGTATATTCTTACTTTTGCTTGAAGATGAGTTCAGAGAGAAGAGGAAAGATAGTCAAACCAGGAACACAGGGCTATAAAGGGGGCTTGTACGTGTTGAGAAGCCGTGACACAAACCAGCAAGGGAGCCCTTTTTGTGTAGAGTCAGATGATCCAGGATAATTGGACACTGAAGTGCTGTGCATTGATGGCATGTGAGGCTCATAAATAAGGACAAACTTGCAAGTCAAGCACAGCTCAAGCTTTTCACGGTGTCTGGTGGGAATTTCTAAACAGGAGCTCTCTAATGAACTCAAGGAAGATTGTGAACACCAAAGAAACTCATCAGTAAAAGAAGTTTAGGCAGCCCGCCCTACAAGTAATTAGCCACAAGAGAAACATCATTCAGTTCACACTCTCTTTCTCCCTGTCATGAGATCATCTGTATTTGAGCCTTCAATTGAGACCAAATTCTGTCATTTTATAAGCATAATATTTTAGGAAGGCAGATTGTACCTTGTCAAGTTTGTCCGAGGACAGCAGCTGATAGTACATTCTGCAGAGATAGCAGTACTTACTTCATGCTGATACTTGATTTTATATCTGTGCCAGGTAAGGAAGATTGGGTAACTGTATATAGCTGTTAAAATGCTTTGTTCTACACATACGTGTCTTCAGTTTGTGGATACATCCCATGACAGTGCTAAATCTCAAGACTGCTGTTGAGGTACTATTTGCAATCAAGTTGCAGCCACCCTGCTCATCTGTGTGTGTGTGCTTAGGATCTGGATTTTTTAAATTTTGTTTTGGAATTTTTTATGGGATTTTTCCATTTTAAAACATCTTAGTTTCATTCCGTATCATGTCAGTAACAACACTTTACACTGCCCATACTGATGTGTCACATAATCATTGCACTACTAAATAGTTTTAAAAATCGCTGCATACTTTTCACTAGTCCTCAAAGCCCAACAGCCCTTTCTCCTGAGGTGGTGTGCTGCCTCTTCAGACCAATGAGATATTTTTGCTGAAAAGACACATTTGTGTAGCAACTGTTGTTGAAATCAATACACTTTGAAGCCTTATAATTTTAATGAGGAGGGTAATTTCTGCCAGGTGGGTTTTTTTTGTTTGTTTGTTTTTGTTGGGGTTTTTTTTTTCTCCTTTAAGAAAAAGCCGCTATTGTTACAGCTCTGTCTTTCCAGTGCCAGGACCACTGCTAACACTGAGTTCTTCACTCAGTTTTTGCTTAGTCTGATTGCATGCCTTACAATTTGCCTTTTCCCTGCTTGGAGCAGCTCTGCCGTCTGTCTTCTAGACCTTTCAAGTTTGTCAGTTAAACCTTCTTGCCATAAGCTCACTACTACGAGCTATGAACTTCAAAAAACTACTTTTTGAAGTTTCAAGTCTTTCGTTCAAAAGTTTGGAAGTTTTAGATGGTGAGAAGTATTTTAGGGTGTGCAGAGAAGCATCAATGAGAGTGAAGAGGTTTTCATATCTATTCATCACTTCCTGTAATTGTAGGGGAAAGGTCCAGATGATTTAAGAGGTCCTTTCTACTTTTATTTTCCTATTTCCTATTAGCCATCTTTGTGTTTAGAAAACACACGAAAGAGCAAATGCATGAAAAGAAAAAAAAAAAGAAAATAGAAAACTTGCTCTGACAACAGCTGGGAATTCAGCCCTTCGCCATGAATTCTGATTTTGTTTTCTGCTACATCACACTTTGCCAGTTACTAGCTTTGTCATGGTGTAATTTCCCAGAAATAATTTCTGTTCCACTTTGATCTGCCACTCCTGCAGCCTGTGTGGTATGGCATTGCCGCTGAACTTTATTTGACTTCATGTAGTTTCATTGCTTTGTGTACAGTGTTGGAGACTTATTAAGGAGCTGAATAGTAAAAACAGTGGCAGTATTACACACTAATCACTATAGCGTTGTGTAAAGACAGTCTACAAAGACGCATAAGGAAATTTCATTAAAATAAATATTTAATTCATGGCTGAAAATGGCCCTTAATTAATAAACTAGACCTTATACCATTTATTTGGAAACAAGCATTTTCAAGTATTTTAGTGTTCATTTCTTAACATTCTTTCCTGATAAGTTCTCTTTCATTCTGCTTCATGTTTAATCACAGTAAAAAATACTTTGTAGTTAGCAGGATGCTAGCCAGATACTCTTCTGCTTTCTTCACTTCTGATGTTTCAGAAAAATACTCATGCATATTCCCAGAGTGGTATTGTGTAACTATCTACTGTAATGGTTTTAGTTAATTTTCGAAGGCAAGTAGGACTTGCTGATTTCTAATATAGATTAAGGCTAATATTAAGCTTAAGTAAGGCTCAGGATATGAAAGGAATAATAATAAAGTTATTTCCTAAAGTTATTTAAGTTTGGCAATTAATTGATACCAAATGTGCAGGGCTAGGCTTGGCAAAAGTTGGTTAGTAACTTTTTCTGAGGAGTGTGTTGACGGCAGGACAGGCTAATTAAGTCACATAAAGGAAGGGGGTTAATAATTGTGTTCACTTCTGAAAATCACAATGTCAGTAATAGGTCTAAGTGTTAAATTCTGTGTACGGGGTGGCATTTTTTTGGCTTACAGCATAGTTACAGCATTGAGATTCCTGCACCCTACAAATCTACAAGGAAAACTAATACGGCAAAAGGGAATACAGTATAATAACTTGTGGTAGAGTATGAGGAGTGCAAGCTAAATGAAAGACACAATTAAGTTTGCTTTGGGCACAGTTGGCATAGATTTAGATATGGGTTTAAGATTAGAACAGTCTGCCTTGTTTGGCTTACATTTTTCGTTTGTACCATGTGACAGCTACAAGGATAGTTGTAATAAAAGTAAAATTTTGTGAATATTAAGTCCTAGAAATGGATTTGCTATGAAGAGTGATGGTTCCTTGGTTTAAATAGATGTTTAGGCTGGAATTAATGTTGACGTTGGGGGAAACGGGAGTTTCAGAGCTCGCATTACTGCTGAGCAGCTTAAAACCCACGGAGTGAGTGTAAGCATGCACGCATGCATGCTGAAAGGGAGAGAAGTGCTTTTTCTGAACTCTGTGGATAGCGTTTGTCTTCAGACAGAGTGGTGCATGGGTATTTCCAAGATCTGTTACGGTCATTCTTTGAACAGTAGCTGTCCTCAGGCAGGGACTCCAAAATACATTTACCTTCTGGGAAAATTAGAAAAATGTACAGTGCAATTTTCAGCTTGACAGTTAACGAGGAAAAAATGTTTCAGGTATTACACACGCAGTGCTGCCGTCCTTTTTAAAACTGTTTTGTGTTTCCATGAAAACTGTTAGTCCTTCCTCTCTTCCATCAGCCCAGTTAGTGTTTTATAACAGTAATTAACTCTATAGTCCATAAAAAGGGGGAAGACTGTAAAGCATGTTTTCCTCCTGACAGTCACTAGTAACCAGATCCAGTCCTCTGTATCCCTGCAAGTGTTTGCTGGTTGCATCATCTATCAGCACATGACTGATAGATTAGTTTCTCATGAACTCTGGTTACTTGGTCCTCAGCTATGATGGTTCTGGTTTCTGCTGTGCAAAAAAGACTATATTCCTCAGAAAGCAGCAAGAATGTAAGACTTGCATTGAAGTCATAGAATCACAGAATGGCTTATCTAGTTCCAACCCCCTGCCACAGGCAGATACACCTTCCGCTAGAGCAGGTTGCTTAAAGCCCCTGTGTCCAACCTGGCCTTGAACACTGCCAGTGATGGGGCAGCCGCAGCTTCTCTGGGCAACCTGTGCCAGCACCTCAGCACCCTCATAGTAAAGAGTTTCTTCCTAATACCTAATCTTAATCTACCCTCTTCCAGTTTAAAACCATTCCCCCTTGTCCAGTCCCTACCTGTCCCTGTAAAAAGTACCTTTCCCGCTTTCTTGGCTTGTTATCTTTGGCTACTTACAAAATTTCGGAGTACAACAATTTTGTTTCTACCAACCTATTGACCAACTAGAAAAGATGGTTTTTGTGATACTCCATATTTTGTGCTGGGGTCCCATTGCTTGTCCTTTGACTGTCCCATAAATGAATTAAGTATAACCATAGACTGTTCTGTATGACAGCCATATTGCTGCTGGAGCAAAAACCCAGTCTCTGCTTTGTAATGAACTGTTCCTTTGTTTTTTTCATACACCTTGAGGTCATTTTCTTATGGTAATGTTTTTCCTTACCCTTATTTCACTGGTCATTAAATTGCATAATGAGTTGTCTTTGCCAGCCCTTTGTGGCCCTGTACTGTCTGTTGGTTTTACTCTCTCATAGACTTGTGCTGAAGAATAAGTATTCTTAAGCAGTATTCCCAGCTTTGTGAAGGCTTTCAGGTAAAATTGAAGTGGTCTTGAGGAGCAGATGTTAGAGCAAAAACCTTACGTCAGACAAAGAAAGGAGTCTGAGAAAGTGAATCACTTTGTATTGTAGGCACAAATTACCTAAGTCCTATCTTTCTGTTCAGGACTAAATGCTTCATGCAGCAGGCTGTTACCACCTGCAGTATTTTCTTTCTGACTCAGTGTTGTCAAGGTGTGGTAGTGTTCAAGCTCAGACATAAGCATTTGACTGTTGCTGAGCAGATCCTGTAGGAAATGCTTCTTATCAGTTAAAATAACAACTTGAAAGGAATAAGTTAACCATTAACTGACAAGGCAATTTTTTTTTGTCTCAATCCCCAATGTGTACATTTCAAAATTTGTATGCATCTGTATGTATTAATATCTCTGCTGTATTTCTTCTGACACTGTGATGTACTGTCACAGAAATAACAGTACATGTATTTGAGGCAGCCTAATCCCCAGAGGCTCCTACACCAAAGCTGTCCCTGCTGAATCCACTGTATTAACAATAAGTAAAGCTTCTGAGCAGCTCTGGAGAAGACTCTTGAGTGCCTTAGGTGCTATATCTGGTAAAAGCTTCTTTACCTGTTACCTACAGTGTGCTATGCAGTAGTGCTGCTGGACTTCTCCAGTGTCACTAAATTCCTAATGAAGTTCCTGTTACTTTAGGTTGTTGGTTGGTTCACCCTGGAGTGGCTATCCCTCTAACAGAACTGGAGATATCTATGCATGTCCTGTTGGTACGTCCAAAACCACATGTAAAAAACTGAATTTACAAGGTAAGTTGTAACAAGTAATGCCTTGCTCCAGTTGTTCAGTTTTTCCTTGGTTTTGTACCAGGCCTATCTATCTTATTAAAACTTTTCTTAACTATCTCACTATTTGTATGTGTGTGTGAGTGCTTCAAGGACTCAGTGCCAGCTGCAGGTGAGACGCATGTGTGTGTGTGAGCCAAAATTGGTGCTGGCTGTTGGAGTCAGGCTGAGCTATGGGTGTCCTGACCTGTGGTCTCAACACCAGATACTGCAGCAACTGGGATCCTTAACCTCAAGCTATGGGCTGGGAACAGTGTGTGTCCCAAAACCAACTGATGGCAAGGGGACCAGGGCTCTGTGCCATGGAGGGCCCCATGCTGACAGCTGGAGCAGAACCACAGGACACAACCCAGGGGACTAGTGAGGGTGCTGGGGCAGCAAGTGTCTGCATCTTCACCAAACCTGGCATCTGTGCGTATGTGCACTAGCAAACTGCTCAGCTGGACCACCCAGCTGAGGGGGACCTCAGGTCCAGGTATCAGTCCATGCTGGGATGCCCGGGGTGACTTGTCAATGTTGAGTGTACGAGGGACGAGTGTGTGAGTGGCTTTTTCTGCCTCTGTGTGTTTGCAAACTAAGTATAAAATGCGATTCACTTTTGGATACAGTGAAAATACAGGGCAGCGGTGTGTGCTGAGATGCTTGCTTCATGTTTATTTGTGGTGCAGATCATTTCTGTCCTCTACAACTCCTTCCATGTTTTTGTCTAAAGCCTGATAGTAGATGAGAGGAGTCTGGTGTCCTGAGGAATGTAACAGTAGCTGCTCAGCTGCAACAACTCAGCCAGCCAAAAATACACAAAAATATGTTTCTTTCTCCCTGTTGCCCTTAGCTCTTTCAAGCGCAGGTCCTCTAAATGGACATACTGAATTAATGTCTGTAGTTAATGGTTAGCAAGTTTTTGACAAAGATTAGCTTTTGTTTCTTTTGTCTGAGAATTGTAGGCAGCCATTTGGAAAAATTAATCTTAGATCCTGAGAAATCAAGATTTCGAAAATGAATTCTAACCTGCTAAGTTGCTTCTATATCTTATTTACTATTCTGTCATTATTTAATCTTTTTTTCCTTCAGCTCTAATAAATATTCCAAACGTGACTGAGATAAAGGAAGTCATGAACCTTGGCTTGACTCTGATACAGAACTCAAAGACAGGAGGATTTTTGGTATGTATCAAGGACATACTCAATACACATAGAAATTCCTGAGGACAATGAAGAAACCAGAATTCTCCACATTTTTTTTTTTTTAATAAGTCCAAGCCGAATGTATTTTATTATGCAGCATAGATTAGTACATATTTTGCATATTTTAAAATACTCCATCCTACTGTCATTACCTGTTCAAAAGTCAGGAAAATTATAGAATCTTGCTATCATTTATATAAGCATCCTGTGGAAGGGCACATAATTAAAGATTCTGTGATGAGTCAGACAACATAGGCAATATTTCCACCATGGACATCTCTAAGGCAATCTTGTATAGTTCTGGTTACGCTTTCAAAAGACAGCATGGAATCTGCCTCCCTCCGCATGCCCTTGCACAGAGACTGTTACCCTGAGATGTTAGCATTTCTAGTTCCGTGGATCTGCAGTATGTTTCATTTGGTTGGTGAGCTGGAGGATATACACAAAATATGTGTATGTTTTTCAAACAACTCTCCTTGTGGCTAGTAAAACAGATTGCATAACTGAAACAAGTTGGTGCCTGCTTAATAGGCTTTTTTACAGTGTTAACCGCATGAAAACTGTTGCAGTGTATGTGTATTCCAGTTTGATACATCGTTGTAGGCATGTGCAGTAATTCAGTGAAACAATAAACTACAGACAAAAGAGCTTTGAGGTTCACTTTAACCTTTGTATTTTTGTGTTGCATCTTCCTAGTAATTACAAAAGTATTCAAATGTTTATTATCTTCATTACCACCTACCCCAGTTCACTGAAATACTTAAAAGTAAGTCTAATTCCAACCTTTCCAGCAGCATTCTTGGAGTTAGTAAAGTTAACCAGAACTTCAAAATACAGCAACAGTTTTCTTCTTGATGTTGTTTTGAGAAGACACTGATTAAAAAAAATCTTACTCTGACTCTTGGATATTACCTTTAGTTGCTGTTAGTATCGTCCCATGCATACCCACTTTCAACCAGTATCAGTAATTGCTGTGGTTTTAAATCACATGTCATGCAGGAAAACTTGTGTTTTCTAATAATTCTTGAACTTCTCTTACTTAAAAAGAATTTCCTGATTATTGATTGATTCTCCTTAAATTTCATAAAGTAACAAAAAAACCACTGAATGCTAAGAGATGAACAGTTAGATATGTCTTTGGCAACAGGAGTTCTTTTTGACATAAGGAGAACTGGGTACTAGAGACAGGTGCTTATTTGTGACTCAGCCTCAGCAAACATCGAAAGCCCCAGGACTTGTTGTCTAATTCTTGCCACAACTAAGAGGAGACCATCTGATTGTAATTGCAAGCTGCCGTCAGCCACGCCTTCTCTCTGAGACACTGTCTCTGGCAGCTGGCCTCTGTGATGGGCTCTTTGGTTTATGCTCAGGGCTTCCTCCTCGAGTTTATGGTGCTCCTTCCTCCTGTGGCTTCTCCTCAGCCTCCATCTCAGCTTGCACCCTGCACTGCTTGGCTGGAGCGTGACCCAGCCTGGCATGTCTGTGCTATAGCTTGTGAGTCCTGCTGGTTCAGCTAATTTGATGCCATGTGATTGCTTCCCACAGGTATCCTAAGCACAAGGCAGCAATTTCCACATGCTCATTACATTCTTCTGAGGCGTGCTTAGTCCTGTTGGAAAGGTGCTTAAGAATTTCACTGATGGTTAGCAGCTTCTTTCCAGATTTCTGATCTGTGTTTCTGTCAAGTCTGTTTTTGGGGAAGTACTTCGCATATAGTTGAAAGGAACAGCTCCTATCTCCTACATGTAAAACCTCCTTTCTGTATTTAACACCCCACAATCATTCTCAATTGTCCTTTGCTTTGCTAAACAAACACATTTTTGTTGTATTCCACGAGTGTTTCCACGACACTATGTAGTGTATTTTGAATTTCCCTGTCTCGACTGCAGGTGTTTCTTGTCACGTGTCTTTAGGCCATATTTGATTTGCATGCTGGCTGCAAGCTTATGGTCACCCTGTGATCAACCAGTACCTGATCAGTCTGCTGTTCACTTTTCCACTTAGTGAGCACCTAGTTTATGTCTGCATTTCTTAACATTAGTCCTTAAGGACAAGGCTATGCTGCTTTCTAGTGTTCCACTTTTCAACTTCATCTGTTCTTCATATGTGATCTCCCAGTTTTCCCCTGCATTAATGTTGCATCTTAAGTTTCTAACTATAACGACACTAGAACATTAGAACTTTTCGTTATTTTTTTAAGCAAAGATGAGCAAAGCTTATTAGAACATTTTAGAACATTTCTACTTTTTCTTAAAGATTAACATCACCATTCTGAGTTACTAGGAAACTAGAAAATAGGCAAATGAGATTAATCTTCAGAGAACTTCAAATTGAAAAACAGCTTTAATTTAAAAACTAGTAGCACTGTTCCAGCTTCACAGTTACCAATATAGATGTTTTGTGTTACCAGTATAGATATTTTGTGCATCTCACCTCTGTAAATATCCATCTTTTCCAGTAAAACTAATCATGCTCCATGTAGCCACTAAAAAGAGCACTTACCTCGAGATCAGATTATGTAGATGTATTTCCTTTCTCTTTTCTAGAAAATCTGCCATCTTGTCAAATATATTAAGATAGTTTGGTGTGGTCTGCCACTGGTAAACCAATATGTGATTTTCCATTTACTTCTGCCTTTAATTATCTTTTCTTTTCCAGTGTTCTTAAGAAAAGGGTAATAGTGCCATTCACTCTCTCTTCTCTTCCTGAATAGAGATGGTGCATTTTCTGTTTTCCAGACTTTCCCAACTAGGTAGGGCAGTCAGAAACTACACATAATGAAGTTTCCTTCAGAACTGCTGGACAGAGGTTATGTAGAGGCTCTGGTTTTTTATTCAGTTTGTGACATGATTTTTATTCAAAAAGAAAATCCCTCCCGGCCTCCCAAATATCCTCATTACAAAATACTGTCTCAGCGTCCATCTTTGATACACAGGAACTTTTGTACCTATCCTTGTGATATCAGAGGCCTGGCTCTCGTGCAGCCAGCTCGTTAACTGAACTGAAAACGTTTCTTTTTACAAAGATTATTTTCAGAAAAGAAGCAAAATTAGTTTCCCTGAAAGACAGTGAAACACGTACCTGAGGGCTAAATAGGACAGTGCATAACATGAGTTTAACATAACTATTTTCACAAAGTGAATTTCCCTTGGGAACAAGGCTTCTCAAAGTAAGAACTGTGTGCGCACTGGTCTCTAAACCGTTCGGTCTGGTCACACTGTTGGTGGTAATCGGATTTACCGCAAGAACAACTCTCCTGTCTTCGCAGCGTCCTGCATGCTCATGGCTCTGATGCCATCTCCTGGTTAGTAGAAGTACTTCTCTGCAAATGTGCGAATACCAGCTCAAGATTTAAACCAACAGTTTGTAGAGCAGGTGGCTTAAAGCAGCTCAGATTGCTTGCAGACCAAGTCACACTCCCAGATGTTATAGCTGTGCATAGTCTGAAGGGGCCAGCTTGCAGAAGGAGGCACTAGGATGATCATGAATAGAAAACACTCTCAGTGAGAAAGCCCGTTAGAGGTATTACACTGTGATTGCAAGGGATTTGGCTTGATAACCCAAGAGGGCTCCTCTGATCCTATATGTCTGTAGTTCTGTTTATTGTGCTTTTGTGTATGGATAAAGACAAATATTTGTCATTTTTATAGTTTCTTTTTGTTGTTATTTTTAAGACTTGTGGTCCGCTGTGGGCACAGCAGTGTGGAAGCCAATACTATGCAACAGGAGTCTGTTCTGAAATCAGTCCAAGTTTCCAGCTCCTAAGAAGCTTTACTCCTGCTATTCAAAGTAAGACAACGTGCAAACCAGATTCTGTTAAAGAAACATGTCAGGTGAAATCAAGATATGTTGTGTCAGGGACTACTAATTTGGGATTTTTAAAAAAAATGTATAGGCAAAAACCAAAGTCCTGTGATTCACACATAAGGACTTAAAAATTGTGACCCAATGCTGGTATAAATATGGACTCAGTCCTTTGAATTAAGAGGCACAGCACCAGTGCAGGCTCGGAATTTGCGTATGCTTCTATTGAGTCCTTGTTCTGGCGAAAACTGAAGTGTTGCCTGTGTGAGACCTAAATGTGCACCTCTGGATTTAGCCAAAGAATTATGTTGAAACTGAAAGTGCATTTAATGTCCGCTTTTTATTTTTACTTTAGAGTGTTCCTCCCTTATAGACATTGTGGTGGTTTGTGATGAGTCAAACAGCATTTATCCCTGGGACGCAGTGCGGGCATTTTTGAAAAAATTTGTACAAGGCTTAGACATAGGCCTTAACAAGACCCAGGTAAGTCGCAGACCTCTTCGAGAGAGACCAACAATAAAAAGGAAATGGGTTTTGCTAGCAAATGTAAAGGAAACCAAGTGTACTACAGTACCTCCCGTAAAGCCACAGGTTATACTGTTGTCCTGTACCTTTCATTATTGTTTTTTATTTCACAGCTAGCCTGTTTTGAAAGGGATTAGAAATTCGATTCAAACATAAACCAGCCGAAATAAAAGTCTAGGTTATAGCTATAGGAGTCAGATCTCTTTTGTGCCTTAGGTGTAAAAGTAATTAAAATATAGCCTGTGGGCATGTGGTAAAGGTAGAATAGATTTTTTTGGGGTTTTTCATGTGAGTCTTACTTTCAACTGCTGCATCTTTAGAATAGTTTTTCCTGCTTGGTTACTCTCTGGTTTTTGTGTTCTTTTTTCCTTTTAATTTGATGATGGTAAGGAAAATTTTACTGCTGCTTTTTTTTTTTTTTTTTTTTAAACATTTTCTGTCTTTGCAGTTGTCCATTTTCCATAAACAGTTCTGGGAACAAAGACTGGGGCACTGGAAATCTCTCTCCCAAAGGCTGCCTTCTTCCTTGGGCTAGTTTGGAAGTGAGGTGCTTAAAAGCTAGGCTTCCTGCTCAGTCCTTTCTGAACTTCACCTTTAGCATCATCTCTTTTTTTCTTTCATACTAAATGTACTCAGCATATGTCTTTAGCTTCACCTGTATTAAAAATAAATAGGGTTTGAAGTGCTGTCAAGTAACTAACCTTTAGGATTTTCTTAGAAGAGATCAGATTGAGGTGCTGTCAGCTTGTAGAATTTTTGCTATTTTCTCATTTTTCCCAGAGCTCTTCATTCTATTGCTATCCATTAGCTCTTCCAGAAGTAACCAAGCAAACATTTAATGCCTACTATTTCAGATCGTTTGCATTAACATAATGTAGTCCATAATAAATGACATAAGGTGCAAGAGCATTATAGCTTTCTTTGCTTTCCAAACCTGTTAATGTTAATTGGTTTTATATGTATTGGAAGAAAATTATAACCCCATGTGCCTTTGCAGATCTTTTACTCCAAAGCGATAAGTGTCATGATTATATGTGAATGTAATGTGAGGTGACCTAACATAATTTATTTCTTGCATAGGTGGGTTTAATTCAGTATGCTAATAATCCCCGTGTAGTGTTCAACTTGAGTACATATCAAACAAAGGATCAGGTTGTTAAAGCAATGGCGAGAACGTATCAGAAGGGAGGAGATCTCACTAATACTTTCAAAGCCATTGACAATGCAAGGTAAAATACATTGATGATTACTGTGCAACTGTTGTAACTTATCTTACAGACAATGAGCACATGCTGAATTTCATTCCTACTGGGAGTGCATATGCTTGGAGCCTCTCAGGAGGCTCTCAGCACCAGGCAGAATCACTCAGGTATATTTAGAGTGCCCCATGTGAACACTACAAGGATATATAAACTAAATTTGCCGAAAACCATTGGGTTAGACCCTACACTAAAGTATTTCTGGTACTCAACAGAATTGTTTGAGCTGTCATAGATGTGTAAACATGACAGTTCAATGAACACCATGGGCAAGCTTTTAGGAAAGATACAAGACCACTGAAAGAAAGAAAAGTTTATCCAGGGATTCAGTGGGACCAGTAAGATTGGTGTTTGCAGAGAAAATAAGATCTCTTGTCTGCTGTCAGTTTGTCATTGCAGCACCAGCAGCATGCAAAATGTGCTATGACTGAATGCATATACAAACCAGGTCTGTTTCTCAGAAGGAAGATGTTGTTTTGCAGGACAGGACTCTAGGCCAAAATATATAATGAATCAAATGGCCTTGAAAATTTTGTTTAGGAACATACTCAGCCTTAGGGGAGTCAGTATTTGCAGTAGTATTGAGGAACCTTTTATTAGTACTCTTCTACTTCATTTTGAATTTGGTGGACCCAATTCCTGACTACTCTGGTGTTATAAAACATTAATAGTTCTGACAAAAAACCCACCCTTTTTTATTTAGAAGCAGTTGTACAAAAAAAGTATTGTTTTCCCTGGTGTGTACATTTCTATCAGAAATAACACCCAGTCCTGGCTGGATTTTTCTTTACTTCCTTGATTACATTTCTGATGGCTCTTTGGGCTGTGCTTTCAGAAGAAGCTATTAGGAGCATAACTGAAAATTCTTACTGCAGATAGTTAATTTACAAATTAAAAAGTCAGTGATGGACATATTCATTACAGTATATATACTGAATTGTATCCATTATAAATGGACATGTGATAAATCCAATATTTTATAACAGACAGCATGCCTTCTCACCTGAATCAGGAGGACGCCCAACAGCCACAAAAGTAATGGTTGTTGTGACAGATGGTGAATCCCATGATGGCTCCAACTTGAAAACAGTGATAGGTAAATGCAATGAAGACAACATAACCAGATTTGGCATTGCTGTAAGTAATACTATAATTATGTATATTATTGCAATTTTTGAAAGATCATTTTGTTGTATATGTATGAAAGTACACGTTCTATATTGAAGCTCTATATAATGCATGCATTATTGTGCTGGTGAGACTGAAGCTAAGGCAACATTAATCTGCATGAACTAGCAAAATATTGGTTGTCTTTAAGTGGTGAAAAAGAAAAAAAAAAGGGGGAAAAAAAAAGAAGATGACTATTATCTGAGCAACCTCATTGGTTTTCTCCTTTGCCTTGGTTTATGTATTTTTCCTGTCTGAATGGTCCCTTGTATAGGAATACAGTCTGATAAGTAGTTCGGTAATACGAATGAAGGTAATTGAATTGAGTTGAATTGCATGGAGTAACACCATGATTTCCTTCACTCTTCTGTCTGTGTTCTTTTTTACCCCAGGTTTTGGGATACTTAATCAGGCATGAACTTGATACTAAAAACTTAATTAAAGAAATCAAAGGAATTGCTAGTTATCCAACAGACAAGTATTTCTTCAATGTGTCTTCTGAGGCTGCACTACTGGAAGAAGCAGGAACACTTGGAGAGCGCATTTTTAGTATAGAAGGTAAAATACTCAATGTCTCTGAAAAACTAGATCAGATTTTCCCAACTGATGAGCTGAAGATTTTATTTAGCTTCACCTTAGTATAGTACTGTGAAAACAAGGGTCAGTTGGAACTGTAGGCTGATCCCTGCTCCCCAGGAACTGAGCTTCAAGTTAGTTTCTGCAGTTTGTGGGAAATACTCCTCAGTTGCTGAAAACTTCAGTCAAGTCATGGGCTTCAGGCATCTATTGGGAGCTTGTCCATATGTGTCCAAATGTATTTGGAGTTATTACCACTGGAGGAATAAAGGTAATTTTATGCTTGTCAGGTTGATCTGTGTGAATTAAAGCAAGTGTACATTTAAAACACAAATCAGAAGACTAGGTGTACTGTTTGGAGAAATGTGCTGTAGAAGTGACTCAGAGGCACTTTGTTGCCCCTAAACCCGACTTTTTTAGTGTCAAATTTAGACCTTCCTTGAGAGACTTGTGACTTGCTCTCAGTCTTCCCTGAGGAGCTTCTCCTGGCTGTGACCTTCCTGTGCTCAGGATGAAATCTTTTCTTCTTTCACCTCTCTCCTTTACCAGGCTTATGCTGCAAATCAAGTCAAAGTGATTGGTTGAGCTCCTCCTCTTGGGTTTTGCTGCATAATTCCATTGAATTCCTGCTACTTGAGGCTCATCCATCTAGTTTAGGAAATATTCTTGGAAGTCACGGGACTTTTCAAGATAATTACAACAGTTTTTATAAGTTCTATATGAGAGTAAACATTCATATTCTGTTTGAAAATTATGAATATACAGTTACTAAAGCTGCTACTTTCAGTTTATTATTAGTGCTTTGTAGGAAACAAAGAGATTATCTACAGTGACAAGACTGTGCAAGCTGATTCAAGGCATCTTTATCGTGGTCTGCCTTTTTTGGAAGTGACTCATAGTATTGGGGCTTCATCTTAGCAATTTGCCATTAAATCCTCTAAATATTCTACAGTTTATCGGCTCCCACATTTCCGTTGTTTGTAAACACTGGAAATGCTTTATCAAAATTGGTGGATTTGTTAAAAAATAATGTACAGTTCTATGTAGCTATACTCAGAGGCAGCAAGATTGGTTCCCTTGTCTGGTTCTATAGGGTTAATGATACATGAATATCTGTTTTACCAGGTACAGATCAAGGTGATACATTCCAAATGGAAATGTCACAGGTGGGCTTCAGTGCGTATTACTCACAGAAAAAGGTATGTGATTTTAATTATTTAATGATAAAATGAGATGTAATTATCTGGACATGAATATTTAGAAGTGCAACAAAGTAAGACACAAAAAACACATTGACCAATTTTTTTACAAGCAGAGGAATGTCAAATTATCCTCTTTTTGGTCTTCCTTTTACTGGAATACCACAAAAATCACTTCTAGAAGCTTGTGTATATCTCTAAAATGAAAAAATATACATTAATATGTCAACTTGAGTAAGTTTCTTTTATGTAATGATTTTGAAAGGTGTTAATCCAATGATTTCAGTGATTTCTGAGTTCATGTAGCGTGAAAAATTCAATTTCCCCAAGTTAATATTTTGCAGTTGAGTAACTCAGAGAAATTGAAACCATGTTTTAAAGCTGGTATGCTTCTAGGCAGTCACCAAAACATAGATAAATCGAGTCTGAAAAGAATTTACCTAATATTTATAAAGTTAATTATAGTTTTTTAAAGACTATTTCAGTTAGAATAGTAAAGCAGATATATTTTTCATGCTATTGAATTTTAAGATTATCTTGATCAAATAGGTCCTTTTTGTAAATTCCAGTGAGGTTCAAGTAGCTTTCAACTGAAAATACAGGAAGGTTGTTTCTTTCTTGTATCTCTTTATTTGCACAAATTGAAGTTTTAATTTACCAAGCATTTGATGCTAGTCAATGGCAAAAATTAAGATTTGGGAGTTTCTTCAGGAAAACTATATATCCTATTTTTATTGCAGTTTGCTGTAACAGCCTCTCAGTTCAGTGAAGAATCCTAATAATGTAGATAATCTAAATTATGTATCTTTTCCATGTATAAGTCTAAGTATTTCTGTATTAAGTATTCTAAATAAGAAGCCATATTAATTTGGATTTTATCTTTAACCATTCCCTCAAGGACATCTCCTTACTTAAGGAATTAAATTTTGTATCTTTGCCCATCGGCTTTTGTGTCCTGTCATTGGCACTTTTGTTGGCAAAAAGGGGGCGTGAGCTTTTTCTTACAGTTTTGGTTTTGTGTTCTCAGTCTTCTGAGGAACATGAGTGTATAAAAGCATAGGTTTGGCAAGACCAGCAGCAAGGTGGACGTGCTTGGGAAATTATCAGTGTTTAAATAAACCCATTTCATCTTCAGTTGCAGTGCCATGGGAGCTAAAGCAGTCACTTACCTTCTTGCAGTAGAGGGGTAATAATTCCTCTTAACAGGGCAGTAAAGTCGTGCATGTAAATTGTAACTGTAAGCAGCTCCAGTAACCTGCTTGCGTTAGACAGTACATCACCGCCTTAAACACAGCGATGTAGGAAATTATGTATAATAACTGAAGCTTTGCTAAAACTTTTTCAAAAATAGGTAGTTTTAGAATGCAGATTTTTATTTTTTAAAGGATGTTCTGCTGCTGGGTGCTGTTGGGGCCTATGACTGGAGTGGAACAGTAGTTCAGGAGTCTTCAGAGATGGTCACCACCTTTCCAAGCCATGTGTTTGAAAAGATCCTACAGGACAGAAATCATAGTTCTTACCTAGGTAAGGGGCTGAAATACAAACCTGGACGTGTATCAATCCTTCGTTAAGATACTAAATAACTTAGCACTTAACTCCAGCCAGATTCCTGTTAAGAACTGATTTGAGAATATGAAAAGAATTTTGCATCCAAAAAGGTTTTATTTACTGGTCAACAGTCTGCTGAATTAAATCTTTATTGTGTTTTTTAAATTCTACTCATATCAATGTGGTAAGGTGAAAAAAATAACAGGCTTTATCACAGATATGTAAAAAGTCATGGGTTTTGAAAAGGCTGCTTAGCATATTGTACTGATCAATGTGGGTTCCTTCAGTTTTAATATTTGTATATACCTACCCAATTACATGTGGATGAGAATTGACTTGCTGTTGTTTCATCTGTTCTCACCCTTTTCTTAGCCTTATCCAATTCAGTTTATAGTTTCAGGAGTATTGCTGCAGATTAACAGAGGTCTTATTTACAAGGCCCGTGTATTTTCTGACGTGTTTTTGTGACCCAACGAGGCCAGCAGTTTGTCTTCTCAGATCATTGAAATGTCTTCTGCAAACCTGCAGTGTGCCTGCTCTAGTGATTCATACCTGAATAATGCTACTACGTTAAGCACATATGACTAACTTATCCTTAAAGTTATTTAGTGAGATTTTTTTTTTGCAAATAACATGCTGTTTTCCCTGTGGCTTAGCATTACTTGCATCCAGCACAATGAATAAATCTCAGTGTAACCTGATGAGCAGTTGCTCTTCTGCCTGTGATCTCTTCAGAATTTCTATTCCTTCCTTTTCTAGAATAATTTTTAAAAGATGAGGTCATTTCCTTTCAGCACTTCTCCACAAGGCACTTTTAGAATACTGGCCTTAATCTTTTTGGAGCAAACAATGCTGTTGTCTTTTCTGTCTCTTCATTTTCCTTCCTCTTCCTTTTAACCCCTACCAAGAGCTCTCCATACCAGGTCTCTCTCACGAGCTTGGGGGAGCCCATTCTAAATCATAGAATCTTTGATCTGAGTTGGAAGGGATCTTGAGATCATCTAGTTCCAACCCCTCTGCCATGGGCAGGGACACCTTCCACTAGGGAGTTAGCATATCACAGCTTTCTTGATTAGCCTCTGTTCTGCACTGAAGCCTCTCACTTGAAATGGCTGTATGCTATATTAATTAGGAACACATGGCCTTAACTTTCAGAATAAAATCTTGGCCTATTATTGCTTGTTGAACTTCAAGTCTCCAGTGGTGTTCTCTCCCTAGAAAAACAGTGTCTGAACACACACCTGAATTAGACTGGTATATGTGAAGATGAAAGCATAATCCTTTTAGACTGCTCCTCACATTGGCCAGTAGCTTGCTAAAGACCTGCATATTCTGCCCAATTACTGGGATTTTTTTATTCAGTTTAACTATAGTCTTTATAAACGATGATTTTGTTTTCTTCTGTTAAAATAAATTTGCTGTAATTAAACCACAGAAATGTAAAATATGTACTAATGCTAGATTTATAGTGATAATACATATTTAAAATATTTGCAGGTATTAAAAGAAGTTTCCTGAAAGCAAATAATGTTAGAATAATGGGAATGAGGATTAAAATGTTCAAAGAAGTTCAATCAAACTAAGCCCTTCAGCTGACAAGTACTAATGTAGCCTGTTCTATTCAGCCAAAGCACTGGGCTGTGGTTTGGTGAGCTGTGGGAAAATGCACTGCAAGCTTTGCAGAAGCTAGGTGTTCCTCCCTGCTTTGAAGGCTGGCCTGAATGTTCATCTCATATTTCTCTTTTTTCTTCATTGGAAGGGTATTCTTTGCACTCTTTTTCCTGTCTCCTTCACAAGTGTGACATTTTTGTGGTCTATGTTTTACTGCATAGGCTAAGCTATTGTCCATGCTATTCTGCAAACCTGTTTCAACTTGATCTGTGTGTCATTGTTCTCTCCAGAAGACTATTGCAAATTTTATGCATATGTGACAGCTTAACTTCTTGTCTGGAAGAAGCATTCTCTTTGACTAACATACCAGATTGACTCATCCTCTGCGCCTTTATGGATAACCAACTGACAACTTGTAGTTAATGGTCTCTCACACATGTTAAATGTTGGCTTCTTTCCCCAGGTTATTCTGTTGCTGTTCTCTCAACTCAGAGCTCTGTCTATTTTGTTGCTGGCGCTCCAAGATCCAACTACACTGGCAGAGTAGTGATTTATGATGTTGACAGTGATGGTAATATCGCAATTGTGCAGTCCCAGAGAGGCGAGCAGGCAAGTGTATTTTGGTCCTGAATGCAGATTTTGGCAGGCATCTGTTTTTATTGACACAGCAGTAAACTGCAGTTTGTTTTGAAAATTCCTCTTTCTTGCAATGCATTTAGAATCCACTTGAACTTTTCTCTGCTTCTAGACTATTTCAGTGAAGCTAACTGTAATTCTTAAACATTATTTTAGGAAGTCATCCAATTAGTGGTAAAAGATAATATACAAAGCTACTTAATGTCTTATCTGTCAACACTTCTAATTGGGAGAAATTCAATGAGCTCCACTCGGCCCAAGAAATTGTGAAGTAGATGACATCAAATGAGAGATTTAGAAACTCATTCTCTTTATCTCCATTTGGAAAATAGCAGTGATTTTAGATTATTTTGGTTTTGTCTGTTTGTAAGACAACCAGAAATCGGGTATTTTCCTGTGCACAGTTTAATATAAAAAAAAATATACTTCCCATAGCTTATTCTCTGTGTGCATTCTTATCGCTGAGTGGTAAAGACATAGCAGCAGCTACTGGGCAGAAACCGTGGACATGGTAAGGATATGGTTCTTCAAACACTGAAGTATGTTATATAGTAACTTCATTCCAATGGGCAGTTTCATTCATTATTATTGGACTATTTCTGAGTGTAAGTTTTCTGAGTCAGGTGTTAAACATTATGCTTTTCAAAATCTCTGACTACTGATTTCAGATTGGCTCCTACTTTGGCAGTGTGGTGTGTTCAGTGGATGTTAACAGGGATTCTGTGACAGATGTGTTGCTCGTGGGTGCACCAATGTTTATGAATGACCTGAAGAAAGAGGAAGGGAGAGTATACATGTTTTCCATCACAAAGGTAAAAATGGCACTGTAGCAAAGCTGGCATAAGCATCTTGCCTCTTAATCCATGATAAGTGCTGATAGTTTCATTTGCAGCTGGAGGGATTTACTGGTTTTCCCTGGACTACAGTTTTATCAAGGAAAAGCAGTCCAAATTGCATTAGCACTTAGTGGCAGTATCTGTTCTGTTAAATCAGAGCATGATTGGAAGAGTGAACCTTGGCCCCACAGTCATGTGGTGCAGAAGGCTTGCTCAAGCTGGCATGGCTTAGGGCTAGCTTCTTTCAAAGCAGACTGACCACATGCATGCTAAAAAGCCTTTAGTCTTGGATCTCTTCAGGGCCTAAGTCACTATTTAGCATATCTTTTTCAAAGCACTAGAAATACTGTGAGTGGTAGCTTTCTAACAAGAAAGGAGCATGTGTTTTTCCCAGGCTGTGGCACAAGGGCAGGGGTAAATTGTGCCAAGCCTGCCTGGTTAGAGGACTGTGGATGGATCCCTTCCAGTGTGATCTTGCCTATTCTGCTTTTCAGGAGCAGCTGCAGACTTCCCTCAGAACTGCTTGTGCACGTAATCTGGGAACAAACCAGCTGGCACAGACCAAAATGGAGTCAATAAAGCAAGTTAGCAGCTGAGCACTACTAGTGACCAGGGGCCTGCTGTCCTAGGTGGCTTCCTGGTCCTGATTTTAGGTGCTGTGCTAGGCACTGTACACAAACATAACACAAGGTTGACCATTTCTCTGAAAAACTTAGCTCAAGCCTTTTGCTAATTAATCGTTTTGCATTTTATTTTGGCAGATCTGTACAACACCTAATAGTATTCCCCAAACAGTTCTAATAAATGTTCTTCTGCCAGCTTTCTGTATTGTTTGTAGACTTTCACAGTGGATGATTGCTATTACTCATGTTGTCTCCTTTGTTCACTGTTATTGTCTGATGCTTGACTGTGTTTTTTATTCAGACCTGTAGTAAGTGTTTTCAGAATATATGTACTAATAGTCCTAAAGCCTCTGGCACTTTTGAACATTATTTCAAGCAATCATTGGATGTCTGGATATGCAAATTAAATTAATACCTGTCATCCATTAGAGAAAACAGAACGTGGTCTTTTTAACTAGGTAGAACATAATCAAACATACAGAGGGGAAGGACCATCCTCTTCAGCAGCATCTCACAGTCAGAGCCACAGGAAACTCTATACCCTAAAGCAATTTCAGGGTAGATGGAGGTGCTGGAAGTGGCACTGCTAGCAGTAGATGTGGAATTTGACTGTAGAATTAGACACAAAATAGGGAAGAAAGCTGAAAGGATTTTTTTCCATGTTTTGAAAACTGAATAAATGGAAAGACTATCCTTACACCTTTTAGTCTTTGTCAAACATAAGGTTTAAGATTATTTAAAAGTATAATAAAAAAAATACTTATTTTTAAGGAACCTGGTTTTGTGCAACTTGTCCACATTGCGCAAATAATAATTTTCTAGTCATTTTTCATAAATAACTTGGCCTGTATTTCTAAAATTTTAAGCACAGTATGATAACTGAGGTTAAAGATGAGAGTGCTACTTGCCAGAGAGCTGAATTTAAGCTAGCGTAAATGTGATTATTTAACTATAAAGATCTCCAATCTTTCTTTCTCTATTTGTACTGGAGAGGTCAGGAGTTTAGCATTTGGACACATGTTTTTTGCATTAGTTTAGTTAGGAAATTCCATTTGTGTTTCAAAGAATTATGTCCAGTTACATAATTTCCATTCCCTCTGCATAAAAACTGGTAATCCAAAACTGGAAACTGTATTTTTCAATGTATTGTGAAACTTTCAGAACAGTCAGATGAGGACAGTGAGAGCATTTAAGCTTCATGCATATGGTTATATTTGCTGTTAGTTAGTGCTTTGCATAGCATGCTTTGATTTTGCTGTGTAATGCTTGCCAAGACTCTGGGACATAATGCAAACTGAATGGGCAATACAATGGGGAAGGAATTCAGGGTTGAGCAGTCCAGGGGGAATGTACTGGAAAACAGAAACAAGAAACAATGCACAAAGATACTGCTCCTTTGTCTAATCTGGTGCAATGATAGCAGTGTTTTTGCTGTTTCTTCTTTTTCCTTTTTTAAAGGGAATTTTGGATCAACAAGAACTCTTGGAAGGTCCACAGGGGTCAGAAAATGCTCGCTTTGGATCAGCAATCACAACACTTGCAGATATTGATTTGGATGGCTTTAATGATATTGTAATAGGAGCACCACTGGAAAACCAAAACTCTGGAGCAATTTACATTTACAATGGATTTCAAAAGACTATACGTACCAAATATTCTCAGGTAAATAACTTTGTTGCATAATGTTGTACTCTGTGCCTTTAGATCTGCTAGAGGCAAACAGAAGGATTTTCTATTAATTGGCTATTGTTTCATCCTCTTAAAGGACTAGTGTTACTTTCATGGTTTATTTCAAGTTTTGTGCCTCAGCACGTTCTGGTTGATGTTGTGGTGCTTATAACTGAAGCATATAGAGGAAAAGGACCTGCAAGCTGCTCCATCTGAGCCTCTTACCATTTTTGATGCCTGTGTATGAAGTAACCTAATTTCCAGTACAGTTTCAGACATCCATTATTCAGGCTTTTAGGGTTGATGTACAGCAATGGAGATTAAGTAAATCCCAGCTCTGTAAATTATAAATATGTAATATTAAATGAAAATACTTTCAAGGGTCTTTGCATATTCTATATACTGATATAATGGCAATTTTAATGTCACTTTCCATGCAGACTTTCCGGTTTCAGAAAGCATTTGTTAGAAGTCCTGTTAAGCTTCCTATTCCTTGAGTTGCTCAATGTAAGGTGAAAAAGCTTCCAGTAAGTATTAGCTGACATACAGCAGTCAGTTAGTTGATCTATTCCCAAGACAGAAAAATCTAGTCCATTGTCTGCTCCAACAGGGGAGGAAAAAGTGCTTAAAAGCATTGGAGAAAACATCCACGAAGCACTTTGTTTAAACAATGTGTTGTATATCCAGGGAGTATGAGTGAAAATCTATTGCTTAGGCTGCTATCTACAGACTTAAGCATGCTTGTGGCTAACTCAGTAACCAAACTTTCTTTTCCAGAAAATTTTGGGATCGGACTCTGCTTTTGGACAACGACTCCAATTCTTTGGAAGATCAGTAGATGGCCATAGAGACTTAGATGACAATGACATTACTGACTTATCAGTTGGTGCTGATGGAAATGTGATTCTGCTATGGTTGGTAAACTCTTTTAGAATGGAGGGCTTAATGATTCAGATGCAAGTTGAGTATTTAGTTAATTAAACCGCAAAACAAACAAAAAGCTCTTTCATTCCATGTGTTCAGAGCTAACACACTGCCTCATCACTGCTATCGTAGCTAGCCGAAAAACACCATTAGACTAAACCTCTTTTAATCATGTATCATCAAACCACTGAAAGGCAAGGCAGCATGTGGGGGAAGAGCTAGGGCATTCAGGGAAAGCCAGGTGGCAGGGACTGCCAGGAGTGTCCTGGGCCCAGATGAGGAGGGCCAGGAGACACCCCTACCTGCTGCTGCTGCTGTGCAGACACATTGTCCATAGGGAAGGGGCAGCAGCAGGGAATGGGGCTTGCTTTGTGCATCCATTTTGTGGGTAAGGAACTGGCCATATGGTCATACTCAAAGAGTTGTGGTCAATGGCTCAGTGTCCAACTGGAGACCAGTAATGAGTGGTGTCCCTCAGGAGTCAGTGTTGGGACCAATCGTGTTCAACATCTTTGTCAGGAACATGGACACTGGGATTGATACACCCTCAGCAAGTCCATCGATGACATTAAGGTGCGGGTGACACACCACAAAGGATGCCATCCAGAGGGACCTTAACAGGCCCAAGATGTGGGCCAGTGCCAACCTCGTGAAGTTCAGTAAGGCCAAGTGCAAGGTCCTGCACAAATACAGGCTGGTCAGAGAATGGATTGAGAGCAGTCCTGAGGAGAAGGACTTCGTGTTGGTTGATGAAAAGCTGAACATGAGCTGGCAATGTGCGCTCAGAGCCCAGAAAGCCAACCATATGTTGGGCTGTATCAAAAGGAACTTGCACAGCAGGTTGAAGGAGGTGATCCTGCCCCTCTACTCTGCTCTCGTGAGACCTGCCTGCAGTCCTGCATCCAGCTCTGGGGCCTCTGACACAAGAGGAACCTCGTGGACTAGGAGCAATGTGGACCTGTTGGAGTGAGTCAAGGGAGGGCCACAAAGATGACCAGAGAAGGCTGGAGTACGTCTCCTAGGAAGACCAGCTGAGGGAGTTGGGCTTTTTCAGGCTGGAGAAGAGAAGGCTCTGGGGATACCCTAAAGCAGCTTCCAGTGCCTAGAAGGGGGCCTACAAGGAATCTGGAGAGGGACTTCTTACAAGGACATACAGTGCCAGGACAAGGGGGAATGGCTTTAAACTGGGAGAGAATAGATTTACATTAGATATTAGGAAGAAATTATTTCCCGTGAGGGTGCTGAGGTGCTGGCACAGGGTGCCCAGAGAAGCTGCGGCTGCCCCATCCCTGGCAGTGTTCAAGGCCAGGGTGGACAGACCCTTGAGCAACCTGGTCTAGTGGAAGGTGTCTCTGCCCATGGCAGGAGGGGTGGGACTAGATGATCTTGAAGGTCCATTCCAATCCAAACCATGCTGTGATTCCCTGTAACAGCAGGTTGTACTTCAGTAGCCATAGTGGTTTTTATAGCTGAGCCTGAGATAGGTGATACCACTTTCCAAACAACCTGCATGACGTTTACTGGCTGGCAGGCTGATCTGGGGAAGAGAGTTATCCTGCAGGGTAAGGACAGAAAGCAGTGAAATAGTTGGCACTTATTTCTGGCAAGAAGCCCATCTTTTCTGGCATGTGGACCTTGCCAGAGCAATCTGAGTACTTTCACAAAATAATGACAGGCTTCACAGAACCCAAATCTCATGCCTCCCGAAGTACTGTGTATTTTCCACTACTTGCTTGAGGAGCTAAATTAAAATGTAGCCTGCTTTCGTATGTCACTTGTCTTTTCACCTGAGGCTCCCCACTGTAAGAAGGAAAACATCACTGAATTGCTACTTATTTCATAATGAAAGAAGATTATTAAATATGAATGGTCAGTTTGGACCTTTGACCCACAATAAGGTGCTGCTGGTGGGAATTTCATTAAATAAAATGATGCTCCTTGGAGTACCAGCTTTTTTCTTTAGATCTGATTAATGAAGATGCTCATTTTTCTTTCACTCTAGCATTTGGTCTGATTAATGCATTTTGCTTTTGATTAAAGTGTTTTTTACATGCAGGGTTCCTTTGAAACTGTTTTTCAAAATCTTGATTACTTACATGAAAAATAGTTTTTCTGAAACATAAGATTATTGATTAATATGAAGAATTACCCTATCACCCTGCTTTACACTCCCAGAGGAGGTCAGTAAGTTCCCTAGAGGAGCAGAAGAAGCTTGCTTATTGGGAAAACAGGACAAGAGCTCTGTTATCTTGAGGGAAGGATTAGAACCTTAGGATAAACACATTGATTATCCATTAATTTGACATCATAAAGTATTTATTGTAATTACTGAAAGCTATTTTATTTTTAAAAAATCATTTATATGTAAAGAAAAATAATTTTACCAGTGCCATTAAAAAATGTTTACATTAGCAACCAAAAAATCAATGTTTACAGATAGTAATAGCCAACAGCTTCTACATTACCCAGTGCTCTTGGAAATGACATGCAACCTTTTAAAAATATATTTCAGGTCACGAAGCATTGCAAATGTGTCCATAATTGCATCATTTAAACCTGAGAAAATCAGTCTCCTGAACAAGAACACAGAAATAACTGTCGAAATATGTTTTCAGGCTACATTTAGACCTGCTAAGAGAAATAATCAAGTGGGTAAGAGTATTTCAATGACTCATCTTATTTTTTCAAAAGTCCATTATTCAAATGAGTAGTGGAAATTCTAAAGATATATTTTAATGTCATGAAAGGCAAAATCAGTATCAAACTTAAATGCTAGAGAAAGTGTTTTTAAGACCTACTTTCATCACTGGCTTCATAATCTTTGAAAAGTGAGGAATTAGCAGTATAAAGTAGAGCTTTATCCTTCTGTTCAGCAAACCCCAGAGCAGGCCATTAGTGAGAAGCTGATTTATTTTCAACCTGCAGACTTTTCCTCTCTCTTTGGTAAAAGGAAAAAAAAGTAAAACATCCATAGGCTCAGTGCAGATGTCAGTGGGGAGAAGCTCTTCTTTTCAGAGGACAGGAGAGCACCAAATATTTCTGAGACCAACACTGGCCTCTTACGAAGCTATCTAGTGAAATGTCATGGATAACACCAGTTGGACTACTTTGGTGCTATGTATAGTACCTTTAGGAACTTATGATTTGAACTATAAAATAACAGTGAACTTCCACAGCATATTACTCATAATATGAGCAGAAGAAGACAGAAATTATTATGTGATTGAAGAGAAGATGCAGTTTCTTTACAGTCTCCTCAGAGTTCAGGGATATTGTTGCAAGTCCCCTTTATCTAGCATAATCCTGGCCCTGCTGACTGGCTTCTTGCCTGAGCTGCAGACTCAGACATCTGCACTGGCGACTGGATTGATTGCCATTTAATATGCTCTCTGTGGATGAGAAGTTACGTCAGGATTTAAACCTGTTTGACTGCTTTGGAAAGCACAAGAGAATTGTTTGTTTGTTTGTTGTGGTTTTTTTTTGTTTGGTTGGTTGGTTGTTCTTTTCTTTTTTCATTTTGAGACTAGTCTGTGTGTAGCAAGCTCTGAAAAAAGTAAAATATTTAGTGTGGTTTGGAAAGCCTCGTCACTCTGTAGCGTTAAGTGTAGTAATGAGATCACAGGCAGTCGTACTCAGCAAAGAATGTACTGTTGTTCTTCTTGTAGCTATAAAGTACAATGCAACACTGGATGCAGATCTCCAGTCCTCTAGAGTGTCTTCTAGAGGATTGTTCAAAGAAAATAATGAAAGGTACATGCAGAGGGATCTTGTGGTACGTCATGAGACTTGTGTTCATGACATCTTCAATGTACAGGTAAGTGCAATTGTGACAAAGAATGATAGGAGGAAGATGATGATGAATTTTTTGTCTGTAAGATGAATTTCGTGTGTGGTGTACTCAATGATTTACATTTCTGAAATCCCCCACAACTAAAAAATACTTAGTAAGATTTTTGATTTCAAAGAAATTAGTAACTGTCAAATTCAGCACAGCTTCTTAGGATAGAAGAGGCAGTACTTAATTGTGTAGTTCAGCTCTGACATAACACAGAGCCCATCATCCATATTTCAATAGATTTTACTTTCCCTCTGAGTGAATTCTTCTGTAAGAACTAAGACATACATGCAAATGTTTTCTCTCAAGCTAACAACTTTTCAAGCAGACTTCTGGTGAATGCTAGCCTCAGGCATGTATCTAGGAAAAAAATACAAATAAGCAAGTCTCCATCTTTCTCTAGACCCAAAGACTGAACACAGCCCTGAAAGTTGCTTTAAGCCCCCTGCATAATGCTAGGTCCAGCAAAGGACTTCGATTCCTGCTTTTCTTTGCAATGCAAATATCTTCGACTTAATCACATTTAGTGCTGTTGTGGAGCCACGAGCCGTAGGGCTAGACAAGTATTCATCCAGTACTAAGATGCAGAGGAGACAAGGTATATTGTGTTTTAGTGTTGCTCAGGCCCAGCTGCAATCTGTCGTAAGGCAGAATGGAACAGGAATTTGACTTCTGCAGCTAGGTGAGAATGGAAGTCCCCTGGTGGTGGCTTTTGAGGACCAGCTTCTGCAGCTGCAGAGAATCTTCATGTTCCTTAGTTCTAGACATGACTGTGATGAATAGAGCTTCCAGGGATGATCCTAGAAAAATGAATTCTATCATGGAAGTGGCACTGAAAGCAGTTTAGCAAGACGAGCCTATGTTAGGCAATCTCAAAAAATAATTTCATCAAGACACTAAGCTTTGTATTGTTACTTCTTGTTTAGAGCAAATATGATCTTACTGTGCATTCTCAATTTAGAGTAAAATTACCAATTTTACCCTGTTTACAGTGCTGACAGCTGTCATTTGAAACATGTTTTACAGGAACCTTCTGATGCAGTGAATTCACTTAGTTTGCGCATTGACATTGGCCTTGCAGATCCTGGGTCCAGCCCTGTCCTTGACATATACTCTCCTGCATCTGTGGCCTGTAGTGTAAGTATGCGATGTTACTATCAAAGAATGCATGGCTAGACACGTCAATAATGTGTGGGCCCCACAAACATCCAAGAGGTACATGCAAGTGAAAACCGGTGTTCTAATTTAGTCACTGGTCTGACAACAGGCACCTGAGGGTGTTCCCTGGTTCATTTTATACCTTTGTGTGTATTGTTTGAGCTTGCTTACACACACATCAGCCACCATGGCTAATCAGCCACGAGCATGTTGGCTGAGCTACATCACTCTTGATGTGAACTTCTAGTTGATGGCAAAGGTGAACTATTTTAGGTTAGTGTATCCTACAATAAAAGAATACATAAAAGAGGGATGGAACCTCTTTGATTACATCATGTTTGTCATGGGTTAACTGTTTTTATGGATTGATTGAGATATAATATGTTAATGTTAACTTGTTCATGTCAGTTTTAATGGCTTTCAGAGGGATTTCCTTATCTGCAAACCAAGAACGTGCTTCACCTCAAAAGTGTTTGCACTCTATTATCTGTAGATAATTTTGAGAGTTGAACCCTGTCACTCAGGAAATTTTCTGGTTTTCATAGATTCCTTTTGTTAAAGACTGTGGCGAAGATGAACTTTGTGTCTGTGATCTTGTTCTGAATGTTCAGCGGAAGGCAGATGATGGGTAAGAGCTGAACGAGTGGAATTGTGTTAGGTGTTTTCATCAGCTGGTTTTCTTGTAGGCTTTGGATGAATTTGTGGATGAGAATGTCTTTCTAGTTCAAGATCTACTTAGAAATAGCAGGCATAATAAAGTATTTCTGTCTGAATATCTAATCAAGGAAAAAGAGGTATGGTAGGAACACAGATACAGGAGTAGGATCCTTGTCAGCTTAGACAAACCCAAGTTTTGCTGCCTTAGGTGTGAGGACACAGTGAGCATTCAGAAGAATCATGACTGGCTGGCTGGCTGCTGCTGGGAAGGGGAGCACACTGGGAGAGCAGCAGCAACTGCCGCAGGCATCTTGGTCCCTCCAGTGGGGAGCAGAGAGGATCCTACAGCAGGCTGTGCCACTGGGGAGCTGAGGTCAGCTATTCAGTTAGCACATATTCCAAGTCCATATGCAGATACATGTGTACATGTGCAGCATGCAGAAAGACAGGGCTGCTTTTCCGTGGAGCAGCCATCCCAGTCTGACACCCGCTCTCTAGCCACTTTCCCATGAGGGTAGAGCCTTTGAAAATTCAGCAAAGTGATTTTGACCATACATAATCAAGGTCCTGCACTTTGAGAAGACATGAATTCCATTTGGTTTTAAGAAACACCATCACATATTTTCTTATGTCAACGAGTTTAGAAAGCAGAGTGTTTAAGTGCGTAGAATGGAGGAAATGTCCTGCTGTGCTTGTTATTTGTTGTTGGCTACAGGCAACACGTTTTCATGATCCACAGCTGTTCTAGTATCTCTGTTTACAACAATGGACTTTATTTTCCAACAGCAAACAGCAGTTTGTTGTCAGCAGCAAAAACAGAAGGCTAACATTCAGTGTGAAATTGAGAAATAAAAAGGAAAATGCATATAACACCAGAATCCAGGCTACATTTTCAGACAACTTGTTTTTTGCTTCATCGTCTTTACCGGTACGTGATACCCAACCTCACTGTTTCTGTTATTGCCACTAATTTTTGAGGTTCTCAGAGAATTATTTCTTTTTTCTTTCTAGTAGTGCCTATGCAAGGAAAGAATGTGTGTGCAAACCTCTTTCCCAATTTATTTTCTTGGATACCAGCATTATTCCCTTCGGCATATCAGTTTATTTAGGTCAAGGAGAGACACTGCCAACTTAGCATGAAAGTTGGCAACCTGTCGAGTTTGACCTCACCTCAGTATTTCAGTCATCTTTTCCTCACTTCAGGCCTTGGCACCCACATCTTCTGCTTGACTCCCAGCAACAGGCCTGAATGCAGTTGCTGTGCCACAGGGAATTTGTATTTGATAAATCAAGCATTCAGCATCGATGATGCAGCCTTAAAGCACAGACTTTGGATCTACAAATAGTGTTACTGCCAAGGCCACGTGTTCCAGCCATACAGTTAATCATATTGAAATGATTGCTGTACCAGAAGCTCTTCTTCTAATGAATTTTATCTTACAAAAGGGAAAAGGCAGGCATTATACATACTATTTTGGGGAATGCAGTAAATCTATAATCTCAACTGTTGCTTCCAAACAATTAATGAAGGATGAAGTCTGGACTTCAGTCCTTGGTTTATGTGGTCAGGCCACTATTGGAGCAGTGCATGATAATCCTAGGGGTGAAATCCAGAGCTATCCCTATACTGAAGGGAGAGGAGGGATAGGAACATTCATCACTGCCCCAGAGCAGCATTTTCCTGAACAATGAACTGGCAGAAGTAATCCATGCAGCACTGAGGGTGCCCCTCTACCTCCCCATCCTGTTATGCAGCAACATTGCTTGTTCCACTCATGCCAAGAGACCACACTGGAGCTAGGATTTTCTTTTGCTTTAAAATCACATTTGTTTAGAAGTATTTCAGCCTGCAAGTGAGGACCAAAAATGTGACTGCTTCAAAGCAGGAAGAAAAGCATAAACTGAGAATGTATGGGTGGGCTTTGGGTTTGTTGGTTTTGGGGTTTTTTTTGGTTTGGGTTTTTTTTTTCTTGTTGGTGTTTCGTAGTGTAATTCATGCATGGTAAATGTCTGCTAGGGATGCTTGTAACAAAAGACAGTATATAGAATGAATTCTTTTTAAAGTGATGATAACTGGACAGGTCTACAAGTTCGTCTTTGATGTAGGATGATGATATGCTAAACATTTTGCAAAGTAGGAAATAAACTCTTATGTATTGCAGATTTCCCTGCAAAAGGTATGATAGGGTCCCCCTCTGTACACTAACTTCTACAGTGAGAGTACTTAACTAGCCCTCAGTTCAGGTAAATATATCTGCAAAAATTCTGTAAAAATGCTGTAAAAAACACTGTAGGAGTTAATGCTAGAGGTGACTTGTACTCCCTAGCCAGTACTCCTCCTTCCAAGCCCAGCACAAAATTCTAATAGCTCACAAGAAACCACATGGGACTGGCTCCACCTTTCTCTGGCCACTCTCCTAGCACTGCCTATGCCCAACCCATCTGCTGCATCTCTAGGAATTACTGCCATAACACCTATTCGTATTGCTGCTACTTAGCGTAATATGTGTCCTGTTGAAAATACAGACTGGGTACTCCCTCTCTACTTTATCAAAACCTGATACTAAGATGACTTTTCTGCCTGTTTCCTCTGCAGAATGATGGAACTGAAGTCTCGTGTCAGACAGGACCAGCACAAAGTACAGTCATTTGCCAAATAAGCTATCCTGTTTTCAGAACAGGACAACAGGTACAGCTAGCATGTTTAAATAACCTTGAATGATACCGAAAGCTTTTTTGCTGTTATTTGCCCCTAAATCTGCATTTACTGCTGGTGAGGCTTTCTTAGATATGGCAAGAGTTAACTTCCCTTTGGGTTTCAGAGGCATTAAAAGAAGCAAATTAAGGGCTAAGATTTTGTGACTGCCTGCCAGACCAAAGAAAAAAGCACTCTTGCAGCACATTTGTCCCTGCCCACAGCTTTCAAATGCTATTGTAGCTTTGTAACTCTTGAAAGGTGAGGGTTGAGGGCAGAAACAGAGAGCACCATGCGTAGCTGCCTGATCAGAGTTCGCATCAAACCCCTCCTGTTGCACAAACCTGGGGTCACTCTTTCAGCTCTGTGAATCTCATCTCTCCAAGACAGCAGGATGCTTTGAGAGGAGATGGGTGGATCACACAGCAGAGAATTCAGATACAGATGTTGTGCTTACAAATAATTATGTTGCTATTGGGAAGTGCTTTGGATATTGTCGTATCAACTCATTTACTGTGTGTTCCTCGTCTCTTCCATAGGTATCCTTTGATATTAGTTTTGATTTTAACCTGAAAAATCTTCAGAATGTGGCAGTTCTAAGTTTTCATGCATTGAGGTAAAGTATGTAATCTTATCAAAGCAAGTTAGGTATTAACATCTTTTTTGTATAAAATAATATTATAAATCCTGGCTTTAAATGTGTTTTGATGAACAGTGAAAGTAAGGAAGAGCAAGAATTGGACAACCAGATCAGCTTATCAATTCCTTTGCGATATGATGCAGAAATTCACTTCACAAGGTATGCTAAATAATGTAGAATCACTGTCATTTTTGCTAAGGCATTTGAATAAAGTAACAGTATTGAAAGGCCACTAAAAAGATAGTAAAACTTTGTTTTAATTTTGAAATTCATAAGCAATTCCCACTTTATCAACAGTAGCAGAAAAAAATGAAAAAAATGCCCCAGGATTAAAAAAAAAAAATAGTCCTTGAAACCTCTTATCTTCAGCCCTGGAAATGCCTGCTGACTTGGGATGCACTGAAATAGTACTTAGCCTGTAACTATTCCAAACAAGAATGATTTCAGTTACAGTTAAATCAAAACTGAAACAAAAAATATACTGGTTTGACTCTCAGATAAAGACAGAATATTTTACTTTTCATCAAAGAAAAGATGTGTTTATCTTTTCCAGTTACTGAATTTTTAGGATAAACTACCCATAGTTACATTTGATGCACTTGGTCACCAATTCTTGGTGGAAAAAATGCTTCTGCATTCCAAAATTTGTAACCATAAACTGAGAGAAAATAAATAGTATTCAAAGAATGACAGAATTGAAAAAGAGAAAGCTGCTCAAAAATGCACAGCAACAATAAATTCAGGAAATTAATATTCAGAGAGTGCCATAACTACAAGAACTGTTGGCTGCATAGGATGACCTGAGCTGGAAAAGGGACCATAGTATAGAAGATTAGTTTAATAACCTGCTTTGCAGCAGCAGTTTCAGAATATTCAAGGCCTGGCATTCATCATGGCTAGGTGCGTCAATTCTGGAGTCATGCAGAACTTCTCAGATTATTTTAATTGCAGAGAAGCATTTGTGTCAGCAATGCAAATTATTTCAGGTCCCTAAGAAAGTTGCACAAAACTTCAGGAGAAGCAGAGTGTTTGTTACTGAAATTAGCAGCAGCACATGAGACTACAGGATCATCTGTTTAGGGGGCTAGCACAGCAACTTAAGTAGCCTCCTAGGAAACTGAGGTGGTGCAAACTTGAATCAGCAGATTTAATTTGCTGAGAAATAGGACAGAAACTCAATGCTTCAGAAAAAGCAGGCATGGAGTTTATAAAAGAGTTATTCAAAGAAAAACAGAGGTTTGAATTCAGGTGCATCTCCCGAGTAGAAGAAAATGCATTTTCATATGCAAGTCAAGGCATGAAGGAATTCTTACTGCCAGAAAAGGACTGTTATTTTTGGAGTTGAACCAACTTAGAAGAACTAAAGGAAATACACATTAACCCAAGGTACAATCTTAAATGCTTCCCTTGGAGTTAGCTTATTCTTACACTCTCCCACTAGGAAATACCTATCTGTAGATAGTTCCTTCTTAAGGCAGATTTTGTAGCCAAGGAGCAATCTCTTAAAATACATGCATTGAGAAAAAAGTGTTGTCTTGCTGAAGTGAAGCTCTTCTAGGGAAAATCTCTTAATCTGAGTTTCCAGGAGAAGAGGTGGGAATCAGTCTTACCAGTGACTCCTGCAAGGACAAGGAAGCTGATACTGTGCAGTCCTGGAAGGACTGAAGATTTGAGCAATAAGGAAGCAGAAAATGCATCATGCAGGTTTTGCTAGGAGTCCTTGTGTGAGGCCTTTCAAGGAAAGGACCCCTTGGAGGAAGTATGGAGGATCAAAAAGGATCCACCATGCAGTATGGAGGAGCACAACAGATAGGGAAGCACTTCTGAGACTGCACACATGTTAATTTGGGATTGTATGCACAGATGTTACCCAGGTTAAACAAGGAGAGCAGCACTGGTAAACAGGATGGATTTGTACCCTGTGCTACAGGAAAAGCTCATATGAGAATGATGATAGCCCCTGCTCCCTATTAACTCACTCCCCAACTTGCTTTTTGACTGATCATATTAGCCTCCTAATGAAATCTATGATGAAGAGCTGGCACAGTTCTGGGATGGTTCAGTGGAAGAGCTGCTCACAGGTAGCAAGCACATGGGTCAGATGCACTACACAGGGATGCTTTCATTGTCTTTGAGCGTGTTGCCAGCTGGCTGAGTCCCTCAAGCATCCACAGGCCCTCACACACTTGCAATTTCATGCTGTTGTGGGCTTCAACCACTCTCGTGTTACTTTGGAAATTGTGAATTTTGAAACCCATAAATACTAAAGAAAGTGGCCCAGAGGAGACCAAGGGCTATGCAATGTGTACCATGCACACAAGCAGGGTGCGTGTCCACATCCAGGCAGTGTGGAAACAAGCCTGCCTGTGGTCTATGGCATTAGAGCCCAGGATCTCCCTCAGAATCTGTAGGTATTTGCTGTTACAGATGTACCCAGGGGGACAGTCAGGGGCCTCCTTCTGAGGGAGACTACTGCAAGGGTGAAAGTCAGTGTGTGCCAGGGTTTGGAGTGCGGCACTGAAAACAGTACAGGATGCAGGAAGCAGACCCTGCGTCTCACACAAACTTCCTGTCTTACCTTCCCATGCTTCCTGCAGCTCTAGGCTTCAGTATACCGTGTAATTTCTCAACAAACTTTGTAAAATTCAGACAGCAGTACAAGTGGCTGATTTTTCCTCTGACTGTACTTCTGACCTGTTTCATGAAGGCACATCCAGTAACATATGTTTTCAAAGCAGCTGCCAAATTGAAATGTATTGTTTTATGGTTGTTAACTAGGCTTGCCAACATCAACTTTTATGAAGTATACTCTGGTCATAACATTCCTTCCACTGTGAATAATTTTGAAGATATTGGCCCCATGTTCAACTTCTCTGTAAAGGTTAGTAAATGTTTCTGGTTCAAGAAGCTGCCTTACCTCCTCCTGTAGCATGCTCCGAACATGTAACTGAATATAATTGAAAAACCTTTCCTGATTTCATTGCTCGATTTTGATGTTTCTGAATCAGTTATTATATTAATTACAATATATATTAATATATTAAATTATAAATAGTTGGGAGATAAATGCTTACAGTCTTTGTGAGGTTAAGGATGAAATTTGCACTTACTGCACAAGTAGAATGGAGGAGGGATTGGTTCTGCACTGTTTACATACTTAGGAGATGGTTAATGCTTAACTTTAAGCCAAATTAGACTGTTTTTTTCACTGAGCATATTTGTCTTCTGCCAGCTTGATAAACAAAAGCAAGTCTTTTCACATTTGGACTTTGAAACTTGAAGTTTAGTAAGGGTTAAGTGCTCAAACCAGATACAGGAACTAGCCAGATCACAGCTTTTATTACACAGGTCAGAAAAACTTAGATCCAAATACGCCACGTGGAAGAAACTTAAATTATGTTCCATTTACATTCCTGTAACTGCTACTCTAAAGGACTGAGTAACAGATCTGTTGGCTATGGCAGAGTATTTGCTTTTCAAAACATATTTCATGCCATTAATACAAACTTTGTATTAAGGAAATGGTCAGGGACCTGAAGCTATACAATACACTTTCTGCTTTACCGTTGATATAATAATGTTGATATAATTACCCTAGTAAGTACAAAAAACATTGATGCAAAAGAAGTCCAGTTCTTCCATACTCATCCATGATTTCTGATTTTCTTGCTATATCAAGTAATATATGCATATGCAAGCATAGCTACCTGAATTAACTGTGAGTTATTTGCAGGTAACAACAGGAAGTATCCCAGTAAAGATGGCGTCTGTAAATATCTATCTTCCAGAATTCACCAGCAAAGACAATCCACTGATGTACATAACTGCAGTCACCACTGATGAAGTAAAGAAATTTATTACATTAACTGCTGTGTTTTGGGGTTTAATCAGTACGATGAACATCAATTACTTCCCTCATGGTGTGGCTGAGATTCAGAAAATCTTTGCTGTTTCTCTTTGTTCCTTCCTCATAAAGAGAAGCCGGAGGACCACAATGTCAGCAGTATTCTAGTCTATTACTTGTCTTGTCTTTACAGTCCACAGCTGACTTTTCATTTTACTCTGCAACTCTTCAGCTAAGTCCTTCTCCAAATTCCTGGGAAGGTTATAGTAAAAATGGAATTTTTAGATTGAGACAAACCCTACAGGTCTATCTAGGGGGCGAGAAAAACTTACCGTAAGAGCCATTTAATTCTGTCCAAACCCACGTACAGTCTCTTAGTTTCCTTAAGTATCCAGTGTTATATAATTCATAATCTGTCCTTTCACAGCTACCATCTCATTCCACAAGTATGTATGATGACTACAAACTCCTGAGTATGATGTCATCCAGTTTAACTCCTGATGTCTTTCCTAGGCCAGAGGTGTTACTTGTCAAGCTCAGAAAAATCCACTGCAGATAGGGAAAAGACCTTATTCTGCATCCTTCATCAAAGAGAACTTCAGAGCTTCCAAAGAACTGGTGAGTAAGACTAAGGACTGCAGTACCACAGGTCAGGGGCACAGAGCTGATCCTTACGAGCCTGCTGCTGTACCTGTGGGTACAGCTGTGGTGGGGGGTGGCCTTCTTCATTCACACTGCAGGAGTGCAGCCTATGGATGCTCTCACGCATACTGCATCTGCCTCAGATAGAAGAGAAGGTGCATGTTCTTCACATGCAAGCACTTTGTACGCAGCACAGAATGTCAAAGGCAAGTGCAAAACATGTTAAAAGAACAGTTGTTAAAGTGTATTTTTAATGCATGCTCTCCTTGCTGTTTCTCCTGGAAGAACTGTAAGAATGTGAAGTGCAGTACCATCACATGCAAACTGGAAGACATTATACTGAAGGGAGAGTACTTTGTGAATGTGTCCACCCGAATCTGGAATGGAACATTTGCTGCTGTAAGTATTAGCTGCATCTTCATGAAGGATCCAATACTCAGATATTTCCTAACACCTGGTATTTCTCAAAGTTCAATAAAGAGACCTTCCGATCTAGAAAGACCCTCCTTTACTTTACTTGTTGTGTGTGTTTTTCCAGACCGAAGACTTGAATCTTAAAGTAAAGTAAGTATTGAGGCTGCATAATGGAGCTGTTAACCTTCAGTCCAGCACAAAACCTAAGAAAATACTGTGAGAGTGCAATCTAACAGCTGAAAAAAACATTCTCTGCATCTGTTGAATTCATTCAAGTTTCCACAAAACTCAACATAGGACAGCAGATTACAGTATCATCATAATCTGGAAAATAATGTTGCTTTTAGCTTTTGAACATCACAGGCTACATAGTGATCATTTTAAGTCACATCAAAGCCTACAGGATGCTTAAAAATATCCATCAATAATCTTGACTTTCCCAATCCAAGTCACTGTGTGTCCTCCAGGATATAACTCATCATGAATTACCAGACTTTTGAAATGAGACCATGTTTGCTTCTTAGCTAGGCAACCAACCAAACTGTCTTGGAGTTCTGGGTTTGCCTAAAGTAAAGCATCAGGAACATGACGCAGTCTCCTTAGTTTGTCTGGCGAGTCTTATGGCAGGTATTGACATTTAACAGCAGGGCTGTTGTCAGCTTTAGCATTCAGCTCTTAAAAGGAAAAGGTCAGATTGATAATGTAATATACTTATGCAAGATGCGAAGGAAAGCATCTGTCTGTCTTTAAAATTCATAGTTTACAAATTAGCTGGGTCAAGACCACCTGTTAGTGCTGTCAGGTACATGGAAGGTGGAGACCTGAACAAAAGGTTGCTAACCTCACAAGAAAGTGAGTGGAAACTGTTTACCACTGGGAGATTGGAAGAGAACATCATGACAGTTTTCCTCTCATCTCACATTTTATTTCAATTTGATTGTCAATATTCATTGCAAATAATAACGCAAGCACTCTAAAATGCATGTCATCATCCTTTTTATTTAGTGTTAATTTGTTGTTGTCCAAGAAGGGGATAGCAGGCTTTCTGGTACCAGCTAAGCAAAGCAGAGAAAGATGTGTATAGGAATTAATGAGGTGCTTTGAATAGTGCTTGGGCAGGTTTCTAAACATTTAGGAGTGCAGAACAGACCACTTGGGCAGATGGCCACAGCACAGGATGATCTATTCAGTCAGTGTGCATTGGCTGCTGCAGACCCACTGTTGTGCACATCCTCTGTGTCAAGCCCACTGTACCTAGCCCTGCCACAGAGAAATGGCTGAGGAAGAAAAATGACTGAGCAGGCACTGCATTTGGTATGGCTGGTGAGTGCTCCTATGCTCATATAAACCTGAGGCCATTCCTGTTGGAGGTGTAGGAAATGGGGTTCTCCATGCCTGCCACATGGAGAGAAGAGCATCACTGAGCTGGCAGTGTCTGCACAGCTGTGCTTCTCCCCTCTTGACACATGCACAGAGGGCAGTGGGATCTGGCACAAGGTCCCTTTTCAAATGGGAATAAGATGGTTTAAGATTTTTGTCATCATCATTGTTTACGCTGAGGGAGTGATGTCAGAATTTGAGCAGGAGAGAGGAACAGATAGTGATAGGAAAAAATAAATGGGGAAAAACAGAAGCATTGGATGGGCAAGGGGAGGGGGAGGGAAAGAACATTCAGTTTCCATTTCTTTCAAAGGCCAGAGATACATCCCCATCTGTCTTTTGCTGCTGAGCTTTCTCCCTTTCTCACTTATTTCACCCCCCATCTCTTCTGTGCTAGCAGCAGTGACAGCTTTGAAATAACTATGAAAATGGATATAGAATCAACTCCTCCTGTTTTGCTTGAACTATATGTTAGAAAAGAAAAGCCAGTTACCTAGTTTCATTGCTAATAAGTAGGAACAGCAAAATTAAGCCTGGATTACTGATGCTCTATTACTTTCATTGAAATGTTAGGCTGGGACCAAGAAAAAGACCATTTTAATTTTCTTAATATTGTGATTTTTTTTTCCTGATTCTGAAGTCTTCATGTGAAACCTAGAGAATTACTTTAGGATGTCTACATTCTAATCGATTTGCCCTGTAATACAGCTTTACAGTTTTTTTAATCTTCTCTTTCAGTTAACTTTCCAGACATTACAACTCTCTGCAGAGGCAAAAATCAATACACATAACCCTGACTTATTTGTAATTGGAGAGAATACTCTAACTGTAAGTGATAGATAAGTATATTTTTTCAACTTCTCTATATATTTACTGGTTTAAAGTGATAATACTTATTTTCAGTGTCCTTTAGGAGTACATGGCAAATTGCAGACTCTGATGACATTTGATTACATTGAACTAATGTATCCTTTTGGCTATAAACAACCTCCCTTAAGTTACTAAAATATTTAACATATAGCCAACTGCTATATAAACCAGACTTAGAATCTGTAGATTTCAAATAGATTGTAGAACAATCAGCAAAACTCTAAACTTCTGAAATTCATTTAGCTTCCTGTTCAGGGAAAGATCAAAATTTGGCCTTCTTTCTGCAATGGTACTAATTGGTGTACGTAAGTGAGTTCTGGGAAACATTTTCACAAATCTGATTTATAGTCTTACTTCTGTAAGTGTATTTGGTTTGATGTTTGTAGACAGATGTTTGGCTCAGGTCTCCAGCAAATATCCTTAATCTCATTTGTAAAAGAATGTGGAGTATTTTTTTGCATTTGGAATGGCTGTCATGTGGACCTAGCTAATCTCAAAAAAGACTCCAAACAACTGCTTTACTAGGGTAGAATTCTTGTCCCAAGGTTTCCATCTACCATATACAAACATAAACAATACTTGAAGAATACATTAGTGCTGTGGTGCAGTTGTAATATAAAGATACCTTGTTCTCTTGGCCTGTCCGGGAAGGAGCGTTCTAGAGGAACACTATTCCATTTGCAATATTAAGTTTAGATTTATTTTTACAGGATTTACCAGCCTGTTTTATCCATACAGATAACCAAGGCCACTGAAGACCAAAATGCAAGTCAGCAAGTCAAATCTGTGAGAATGTGTAGCAATTCATAGGCAATGGAAAACTCAGTTAAATATGTACAAAGGCAGTTTGATCTATCAATGTGGAAATGAGAAACTGTTCAGTACTATTTCTTGATATTGTTCTCTTATGGATCACACCATTTCTTGTGAAGAACCTCTAAATAGACCCATTTGTAATTCAGGGAAACATCCACTGCCTGAAGAAGAAAAGAGAATATGTGTGTAGCTCTGGAAATAATGCCATGGTTTTTGCAGAAAAATTACATGCCTGCATTTGAAGTGTGCTGAGTGTCTCAGATTTGTGGCATGGTATTATTTCTGCTAAAGGATGAAACTCATTAATACACAATGCACAATACACAATATTCCAATTAATTGCACAGGATTTTTGGGCCATAAACTATGGATTACTAGGTATTTTTCCACACTTGATGCTGCCAAATTTACATTACCAGCAGCTCTGTTAGTGATTTCAGGAAAACCAGAATTTAATTATTCAAATGACTGCAGATTAATTCACTTGACAAATAAAAGGCAATTCCTCAGCCAGCCATTGAAACATCTGCAGCTGGGACTTTTACAGCCCTGAGCTGAACAGACCCTGAAAGTTATCCACAGGGCTCTTAAGAAACAGTGGCTTCTGGTGAGATTTACAGCCTGATTCTTACTCCAAATGCTTCTTGCCAGTGAGAAGTCTTGGAAAATATGCTAGTTGGTGGAGGTATGCTTTTCCTAGGACAGACAGTTTGCTTTGACACTGCGTTAATGGATTCAGTACCCAGCACTGCATAGAATTCTTGTCAGGGCAACAGTGATACCCAGTCTTTGCCCTTCACACTTCCTTGGGAATGGTATAGTGCAGAAGCAATCCGAGTTTATTTCCCTACTTACACTGTTATTTCAGACCAGGGTGGTAGGATTCACTCAAATTAAAATCTGCATTAGTCATCCACATCAGAATTAGCCCTTCCACAAACCCTGATCTGTAGAAAGAATTGGGATTTCTGAGATGCAGTTTCTCTTATCTTAAAGACAATCCTGAAAAGAGTAAGGAGGGTGAATTAGGCCCTACAAAAGCATATATCCTTCTCCATTGGAAGCTAAGGATATATGTATATAACACTAGACGAGGTGAATTGCACCCGTGATGTCTTACTGACCACAGTTTAACTTCAGGGAAGATAACTTGTTCTTAGGCATTGACTTACCTCTCCAGTAGTGCCACTTCACTGTTAATCTAATGGAGAAAGCATTACTAGGCAAACTGCACATATATATGATATTGGCTGTCCAGTTTGGATGAGTTAGGTTGCTGTGTAGCCAAATGAATTACTATTGCCTTGTTATGCTATCAGGGGAAGCTGCTTAGGTATCTTTGTGTAAAAGCTTTCAGATTTTTTCAAGTTGGAAAGGACTGCCAGCTGGAGGACAGAACGGTAACCTGCTATAATCATCACTATGGCCATTCGGTTAGAAAATATACAAAGCCATCCTGCCTCAGTGAAATGAATACACATAGCCACACCTAGCACAACACTGGAGCCTTCCAGCAGAAATGACTTAAATCACTGAGATGTCAGTCCGGTGCAAGTTTCCCAGAAAGCTTAAGATTAAATTACACCAGACAAATGCACTGAGCAAGCAAGCCTGAGAAAGTAAACCAATGTGACTTCTTTTATCATGTTTCAGGAGGGAAAAAACCTTCATGCTAAATGCATGTCGTTCCAAGAGTAAATCCAAAGATTTGACTGTTCATAAATATTACACATTTATGAATGTGTCCCTGAGCAACTATGTTATACGTAACCATGCAGTCGGTCATACCCAATACAACTAGATAGGGTATCACCTGAAAACTAACTTCCAGACACGATATGCTGTCCTGGGAGCTCTGGTTATTGCTTGCTCAGGAAGCATATGTGTGCTAGAAACACTCCTGACTTGTTTGACTCATACATCTTACAGAAAATTCATGCAGTTTTCTCAGGAGAACACAGATTAACATGAGAAGACCTAACAAGTTGTTAGTGGCTCCCCAGAAGGTAGGAACAGCAGGCAGGGGAGACACTTGCCCAGCAGGAGAGGAGAAATTTCAGCAGTCACAGTGAGTGCATGATGGAGTCTGGCCTCCATGATTAGTATTACCTCCTGCAGCTGCCCACCACAGATAACAGGCTCTGACAGTGCTCTGCTGGAAGTAGTTCTTCTCCAGCTGATGCAGCAAAAGTCTGTTTTGAGCAGATGGGGCTTTACACCAATCTATTCCTTGCCTGCATGTAAGCATGTCTAGCTTACCTATTGATAGTGTGTCTAGGCACTGTAGAAACGTCTCTGAAAGACTTCCCGTTACTGGAGAGGCAGAAAGCTGGCAGGAAGACATTGCTGCTCTGCTTGTTGTTTATGGCCAAGAGTGATGAGGGCCTCTATTCCGTAACTGGCACTGCCATGTGCCATGGTGGTGCAACTAAGTACCTGCAGACACCAGTGAAAAGAGCTGCAACTGTGTGGCGTGTTCCAGTCATTGATCCTGGAATGTGTGGAGTCCAGCTATTCTTGATCAGTGAAGTATTTGTTTTACAAATCCTACTTTATATGCAGTTAACATTAACCCCTAATGCACAGTCTCTCTGCTTTCAGATCCCAGTTACAATAATGAAGCCAGATGAGAAAGCTGAAATACCAGTTGGTGTTGTTATTGGTAGTATATTGGCTGGACTTCTGCTGCTGTTAGTATTGGTTGCCGTTTTGTGGAAAGTAAGTAGGTATTTATATTATTAAAAAGAAAAGAAGAAAAGGACAAATACATTTGGGCTGTTTTCTTTGGAATCTCTCTGGTGCTGGAACAAAACTGCAAATGCAGTTTGGTGGTATGAATAATACTGTATTGGCATCACACCCTTGATGGGAGCATTTAGAAAGGCATTAAACATCAAAATTCTGAAATGGGTCCCCACAGAAATTGGCAACGTGAAGGTGATAAATGATGTTTCAATAGTTCAAAACACGGGCTGTGACATTTAGTTTTTTCTTTCTGACACTGCCTGCCTCCTTCCATAACTCCCCAGCTGGGGTCTGAACTCTCATATTCCCAGTGGGCAAGGCTGGGGATTAGAAGCAAGGAAGGAGAGTATATACACCGAGCAGAGAAAAAGAGAACAGAGAAGGGTGAGGACAAAAAGTCATTTACAAAGGATACCAAGATTAAGAGGAGAGAGAAATTCTTCTATGTGCCAGGGCATTGGTGTTTGAAGGGCTCCTTAGCACTCCAAGGAGACGCCTGCATCTTGGCAGGGAGTAAACTGGCTAATCAGCAGTGCTGTTTTGGCATTTAGTTGCACCAGGCAGGAGTTTAAGGCCAGCTCCTTTTACTTTAGAGTTAGGAATTGTCTACAAATGAAACACTGTATGTGTGTGCATGTACACATACTCATTTCTACCAGCACACTATTTAGTTTAGCTGAGTAAAGTAACAATCAATGACTTACTGTGATGTGGTGTTATTTTTATACTTCTCACAGCTTGGCTTCTTCAAAAGACAGTATGAGAAAATGACACAGGATATAGAAGATGTTGATGAAATTACAGAACTCACAAAGGACAAAGACTGAAGATGATGAGTTACATGGATAAAGAGAAGAGATCTGAGCCACCAACATTAATTGTGATCCAGTTGGTTCTTCAGCTGGAGTGCCTTAAAGCTTAGTAACATTTAAACATTTTTAATGAAAGTGTCTTTTTATAGATGAAAATATTTTACAAATTCTACTCTATTATGAGAGTAACTGCAGGACAGTTTGTTGGTTGTTTTTTGGTTTGGGTTTTTTGTTTGTTTTTTTTCTCTTTCTTCCCCCAAAATGATTTATAGTGCCTTTTCTTGGAAATTTTTGCTTTTTAAACAAACTTAGCCCTTAGAACTGGCAGGTCCGGAGTTTACAGTAACATATTGTGCCAGCAGTCCTTCTCCCGATCCCACTGGAGAGTGAAACAGAGCAATTTATTTCAGATTATTGGGAACGGCATCAGTTCGTAATTCAGTTGACAAGTACCATATGTGTAAAGGACATTTTCTATTAAGTTGATGATGAATGTGTGGTGAATACTGCTTCCAGACTGCGAGAAGAAAAGTCATTTTTTCATTGACTAGCTCCATCCTTATTGTCTCAGAGAAATAATTTGCACCAGAAACCCTTTGTCTTAACTAATCTATAAAGTGGGAACTGCGTATGAAGATGCCTGTCTGGGTGCTACAGGACAACTGGATGGCCAAACTGTTCCAAAAGTTCATCACATTCCTTGCACTAAGGTCACAACTAAATTACTGAAGTATATTGTTTGGGGGAAATATTGCCAAATAGTATGTATAACTGCCTTCTGCATACTTTCTCTCTGAGAAGAAAATACGAATTTCATAATCAGGGCGTGTTTTCCAAATGTTGTGATTGGTTTTCACACTTAAGCTTGAGAAGCACTACCACTACTGTTACACTGGGCTTTAAGCTCACAGTCCCTCTGACGTGAGTTTGATTAGGTATATGTAAATAGGGAAGACAGTCAAGATCTTGCCTTTCAATTCTGTAATGAAAGATTCTGCAGGACTTGACTTAAAGCATGAAGTGAATTAAAGGGGATGATCACTGGGGAAGTATGCGCATTAGGACAGGGGATATTGAAGATTTAAGCTCTGTAAATTGTTTACTGCACTTGTTTCTTTAGCATCTCAGTGCCCTCCAGGAGACCAAAGTTCAGTATGACCTTCTTACCTGTCACATTTTATTTGGTCCCTCATGTTCAGGCCATGATGAAGTTAACTTATGTTTTATACAGTAAAGTACTGTAGTGCTCTGGAAGGAGCTCTGAACACACCACTTGGGTGACTGTGTTGGTTACACACCTCAAGTTTATCAGATGCCATTAATGCTGCCTGGTTTTAATGAAAGCTCAGCCTTAAAAAGGCACATGCTATAAGACTGGTAACAGTCAGGGGAATTGGCCTTTTGGCTGCCTTTCTCTTTCATGGCTGGCAGTTACATTTATAATTGATGTGTGTGTTGCCTTTATGTACACTGCCATGCAAGTGAGATTGTTTCTAAATTACTTGAAGAGCAAAACATTTAAATGTGCCTGATTCAGAATCCAAAGTCATGTTTTCTTTCCCCCCAAGCTAGATTGTAATTATGCTTAGGCACCTTTCAGATTATTTTCTGAGGGACTCTTCAAAACTAGTCTTGAGATTGTTTCAAAGTTTTACTCAGTTTCTTTTGATCAGTAATCAGTTGGGAGCCAACCATCTCTTTGGCAAATAATAGCTTCATTTGCAGTGACAGCTGGATTGTGATCAGTGTACTTGTATATGAGTTTTGGATTTATTTTGTAGCTATGAAATGTTATGTTTTGGGGTGTTCTGTTGTTTTATTTTTTTTACATTCTGAAAAACAATCCAGATTCTAATATTGACTGTCAAGCAAGATTGTTTCCATCAGCTGAATTTATGCCCTAAACAATTACTTAGAAAAGAAAAAAAAAAGTAGCAATTTCATAAACCTAAAAATTAAGCTCCTGACTTTGTAATTATAAACCCTGAGGGCAGATGCTCTGAAGAAAAGATAAAAAATTGTCTGCCTCAATTCCTGTATAAACTTCTGTGGAAGAAAACACCCTACACCCATATGTGTGGGAAGCTCCTACATAACTAGGGTCATGCACTGCAGGCCCAGAGGGGGAATTTCACAATGCAGCAGATGGCAGCATCCTTCATTTCTGGTGCTGCCTGCAAGGGAAATGTAGGCATCCAGCCAGATTTCCTTCTTCCACCTTCAGTGGGAGGTACAGGTCAATATCTGACATCCAGCTTTTTTGGGGATTTCACAGTTTATTAGTCAGGTAGCAATGATGCAATTCACCAGTCTTCACTGGGTTTTGCTTTATCCCAAGAATTATTTTCCCCCCAGCCTAAACACAATACTTTTTCCCAAAATAAAGGGAAGGCATAGCAATAGGTAAGGTCTTTGTATCCTAACCACTTCAAGTTACTAGTTTATTTTTCTTTTACAATTAATTCTTAAATGGCTAGTTCAGTTTATGTAATGGATGAGTTTATTGCACTTTTAACTTGGCACAGCCACAAATAATGCTGGAAATATTATGTATATTTTGTATTATGTGCAAGGGGTCGGTTACTGGGGTTTTTTTTTTTAGTTCTACTTTTCTAAATCAGCATTTTACAGGTCAAAAAATATTCTAAAATCCTGAGCTTTGGCATGAGCTTCCGTTTGTGCTTGCAGCAAGAAAAGTCAGGAATACCTTCAGCAACCTCAAGCTGTATCTGATTCTGGTCTTGAAATCTAGTTGCTGAATTCTTGAAGTACTAGCCAAGTCCAAAATCAGACTTAGTTCCATATGAGCCCATGTATAGATTTGGGATGTGCAAGAGAGTTTGTATTCAACTGACTTCTGAAAGCTAGCATGTAAGCTCTATGGGAGCAGGGACTGTATCACTGTGGTGCCTACCTGAGGGCCCAACAGTGTTACTACAATAAAAACAAGAATACTGCTGAACACAGACTCATTTATTTTTCAAACAGAACCCTAAAGAGAAGCACTGCATAAAATGAGGCCAAATGTCTCTTTGTTCCAGTAGCACATAATGAAAACCCGAAGGGGATGACTCTGCTACATATACAAAGAAGCTGCACTTCATGCCTTGATTGTTATAGTCACGAGTATAACACTACTGGTAAGCTATATTGTAGTCTGAGTCAGTTCACAGTAGTGCAAAATATCTGTATTTGACTAGCTCTGGTTGAATAGTTGGTGTTAAAACCTTACTATGTCAGGTCTTCCTATGCACATGGGGTTACCATCATTAGCATCTAAAATTTCACTGTATTTTGCCATTCTCATGCCCTACACTTCAGACTATGTACAGAATTGGTCAGCAGTAGCATGTCCTGACACCAGCTCAAGGTACTCCCCACCATACAATGGAAAAGATGAATGCAACATTTCAACAAGAGAGGAAGACAGCAGTAAAAGAATCACAGCAGTAACTATGACCTAAAAACTAGCCACTTTCACAGAGTTTCCTTTCTTCTTCTCTGCTCCCCCCCAACTCCTCCATGCTTTTAATTGTGGTATATAAACACGGAGGCTACTGATACATCTATAATACAGAACCAGACTACCCTAATCTTAAGGCATAAGAGTCCATCTTTTACCAAGTCTCACTGTTCTGCAGAATTGAAATCCAGATTCCTTATGTACTGACTTACACGTATGTGCTGGTTTTGGCTGGGGTAGAGCTAATTTTCTTCAGTTGGTGTGGGGCTGTGTTTTGGATTTTTGCTGGAAACAGTGTTGATAACGTGGGACATTTTCATTACTGCTGAGCAAGGCTTACACACAGTCAAGGCCTTTTCTGCTCCTCACGCCACCCCACCAGCAAGGAAGGAATTGGGAGGGGACACAGCCAGGGCAGCTGAGCTCCACTGACCCAAGGGATATCCCACACCGTATGACATCACGCTTAGTATATAAAGCTGGGGGAAGATGAAGAAAGGGGAGACATTTGGAGTGATGCTGTTTGTCTTCCCAAGTAACTGTTACGCATGATGGAGCTCCACTTTCCTGCAGGTGGCTGAGCACCTACCTGACCACATGGGAAGTGGTGAATGAACGCACCCTTTATATCCAAATGAACGCAACCCTTTATATTCAAAACGGAGGTACAACAAAAACTTTAAAATCAAAGACTAAACAAAATGAAGGTATGAAAATGAATCTCAAAAGCTGTAGCTGATTGCGACAACTTTTTATTGCCTTTAGAGGTAATAAAGTGTATGTAATTTTCACAGCCTCAGAATAGCCAAGTTCTACCTTCTAAGTCAACCTTTCTGCCCTCATTTATGATCAATTCTTTATATGCAATCACAGGCTTTGGTGTGCTAGCAGTTTTTAAAATGTATTTGCCTCTTAAAGCACTCAAAATGGAAATTTTAAAACAAAACTGCTATAAAGATACATTACAATGCTAACTTTTGTAACACTTGGAAAGATGAAATTGTATGGTTGGTTTGACTGGTTTGTTTTTAAAGACAGGCCTTCAGTACTCAAATAAACTTCTAATTTATAGTCATCAACCTATTCTGAGCTCTCCCTCATTAAGTACCTCCACAGGACGCTTAGTGGAAGAGTTCAAGAGTGAGCTTCCAGAGCTTTTTCAGAGGCAAGGGATTGCACTGTCTGCTTTCACAGACAATTTCACTTTGTTAATAATTAGTTTTAGCAGTTTTTTCCTTTTATTGTTTTTGATGGAGCAAATGAATGTGTTGGTCGATAAAACTACAGATTTCTTGAACGGCTCTGGGAAAAGTGAGCCGAGGAAAGAGCCGAAAATCTTGTTTGAAGCTGAGCAGTCTAAAGGCTTCATTCCTGAGTGCAACAGTGGCACTTCCATGAGTGACAGCAGAAGCCAGCGCCTGTTATGTGCCAACAGAGCCAGCACCTGGCCAGGCTGGGATCGGCTCCTCCCGCACAGCCGTCTCTCGGCTGCCATCTCCTGGGTAGGCTCCTCATAACACAGTCCCGTCCCCCTCCCCGTTCATTTCCTGACAATCCATCAGTAACTGTTTTCATAGTAGGCATCCGGTTGAGCTTCTCTTGAGAACAGAGAATAAAAGATCAAAATCAGGAAAGGAAATTCTTAAAATTAAGCAATGTATGTATATGGACGTTCTACCAGACAAAGGGATGGATCAGTGCATGCGTATTTTGCCAGCAAAGACCAAGACATCTCTTCAGGACAAATTCTCACTCTGAAGACATGCTCTTCCCTTCCACAAACATCCCTCATCTGGGAGATCTCTATAGGAACCACAGGATGACCCTCTGATCTTAAGCATCTGTTCCTGGGAACATCTGTCTGCACCTGGAGCCACTACCACCTCTGCAACACACTGTGACACAGCTTGGAGAGCCCCAGAGGAGTGGGATTACCCTCCCCTATAGCCAAGGCAGAGAAACAGCCGGGCTCATCCCAGAAAGCCAGGACTGCATTATATATGGATTTGCAGCTGCCTATCACCCCATTTGTGGACCCCACCAGAACACAAGGTAGCTCTCATCCAGCAGCCTAGTCCTGCATTCGTGGAAACCAGGATATGTGCAGCCACATCTTTCCCTGACACGCAGTCAGACACAGCCGGGATTCATCCCCTGGCCTGGAAATTTGGAAGTACTTCTGGGTCGCTCCAGACATAGCCTTAGGCAGCTATCTTAGAACAGAGTAATTTGCTGTCTTCTGATAATACCCTAGCAGAGAGGGTAGCCCTACAGAGGGAGCCAGAACACTGAGCTCGAGGCATGGACTTAAAATTTCAGTGTAATACATTTTACCTCTGATTATGCACATCATCCCTCCTAAGGGTATTTCCATTTCGCTTTTAGATGCCAGCTGAAGAACCCAAAGTTACACAAGACTGATACATCATTGTTCCAGAACAAAGCAGTACTTGCCTCATGCACAGCTAGGGACACAAAATGACATTTCATTGTTTTGACCATGGCAGCGTACACACATTGTAACACTCAGCTGTGACTCAGTACATGTCTTCCATTCATTGTTCCTGGTCACTGTGGGGAAGTACACAATTATTCTTTCCCTTCTTCTCTGCACCCTCCTTCCCAGCTGCATTGCTGGTGGGGAAGGTGCACTTAAGGTCACTCTGGAGAAATACTCCAGGAGGCTGCAGCACTAGAGAGGCACTAGTGCAATACAGGAACTGCCCTTGGTCACAGGGGCCTGTGTACAGTTTAACTGGTTTAATACTACTGTTTTTCTGCACGAGAGCACAGCACCAGTATGCAAGGACTGCATAGGTTTTACTTCATTCATAAACCATCCACGACAAGGCAAGCTAGCCGTTTATTTTTGTGAAGTTAATACACTAATTAGTTGCATGGTAACAGCAAACATGAACAAGGGAAAAATGAACACCAAAAATGGGAAAGTTTGTGTATGTCTTTCTTTTCTAAAACCAGAATTACTTGATAGTCATGTCCTGAAACCAGGACATACAAGAACTGGTGTATACTCAGGATTCTGTACAATTCCTGGTAAAAATGTCATTCAAATAGCAGAGGGCTTCTCTCCAGCCTCCAAAGCAAAAGAAAACTCAACTTTGAATTTGCTCAGCTTTGCCTAGATAATAGGGCCCACACAGTCTAGAGGCTGCACATGTATAAGCACGCAAGGAGCAGCTGCTGTCCTGCAGAGGAAAGACTTTCTCACTTCATTAAGGGAAATGCATCAGTAAGTTAACAAGCACATTTAACCATACTTCTGCCTGAAGTTGTATGTTTCGTTGGGGTTTACTTATTTAATTCAGATACAGTAACCATCACTAAATATTAAGACTGATTGAAATCACTGGGGGGAAAAAGGTCATCGCCTATTTTTCTCATTTTATTTTGTACAGCATGCAGCTGTTTGTAGATTTTTACTGCAGACACAATGAAATGGGTTGCACAGCTGAGATTTAAATGCTATGTGATGTAACCATATATAAACTTGAGCAGATAATTTTACTTTTCCTTACTTCATTTCCCTTCCTTTATATCTATGTTGTCTACACTGATAATTATGACTAGATAAAACTGTGTCTCAACATTAGTAAAAATGACATACACAATGGGACTTTGAACTCTCAGCACTGAAACACTATCATGGCACAGTAAAATAATGTACAATCCTGAATGATGTGCTCTAGGTGACCCTGCTTGAGCAGGGAGGCTGGACTGGATGGCCTCCAGAGGTCCCTTCCAACTACAACCATTCTGTCATTCTGTAAATAATGTAAATAAAATTCTCTTACTCAGATGAGCAGCCCATAGTTTCCAAGTGGAAGCACAGGCATACTATGTCAGCCTCCTTATCTTTTAACTAGGTTTCAAAACAGTAACAAGAGGAAAACTGTATTAAAATCCTAAATGTGACTATAAATGCATATATAAATTGTAAGAAGTTCGGAAGACTTCCTTTCCTTTGAAAAACTAATCCACTCTGATGATTTTGAATCCTAACAATCTAAAGTTGAACTGCTACAACTAATTAAACTTATAGTTGTCTTTTTATATTAATTAGCTGGGGGTTTTTTATTTCTGCAGCACCATACAATTACACAGCCAAAAAAGCTCCTTCAAAATTAATCATGTCTAGACATCACTAAGTAGTTACAGGTTTGCATGTTATTGCTAATGCAATTTTGTTGCTGGTAGAGTATTTGATCTAACTTTGAATCAAGGTCTATCTATATTTTTTTAATGCAATGGACTTGTAGCACCAGCTGCACAGTAAAAACGCTTCCGTGAGACAGAGCTACTGGAACATAACCACTACTAAAAAGTTAACAGCTCTTGAGAATAGTTTGTATTTTCTTCTCTGTACCAAAATGTTTCGTCTACTTCAAGTAGCTTTCATATTACAAGAACATCAAAACAGCATAAAGCTTGAAAAATGACTCTACAGTCATATAAAATTAAACTACTTGTGAATTTCTTTACGATTAAAAAAAACCCCCACAATTGTCCTGTTTTGACCTCCCATACAGTCACAGTGAAGTAAGACTACCAGTGTAAAGACATTGAAGCAGTATGTATCACAGAAGACAAAACAACTCACAACCAAGAGTTTAAGGTAAATTGTTTTAAAATATTACTCCATTTCAAAAATGACCAAAGACATGATTTCAAAGGAGAGTTAAGAACACTTAATTATTACTCATTCATTTCACTCAGTCCTAATCAAATTACTGATTGAAATGTCTATTACACCTGTTTAAAAATATATAGATTCTTTGTAAAAACAACTCAAAACTAAATAATGCCCATTAGAAACAGTAACACTTTATTTTTGAAAGAGTTCAGTTATTTTCCTGCATTTGCCCAGAAGCATTCCTTGTTTTCTTTCCAAGAATATTCATCCTCATAAATCTCCTGCAAATATAAACAAAGAATGGGAAATATTGTGGGAGTCTGCTACACACAGCCACAAGCCAGGCAAAAAAACTCAACAGCCATCCTGCTATTATTTACTGATCTCAACAGGACTACACAGCATTTGGACAGCAAACAGAAAAGAGGCCAGCACCCTCAGAACATACTGACTTACATGTGGGCGGATTATGAACCTCAGGCTGAGCCCTATTAAATATAGCCAATCCATACTGAAGTTAATTCAAGAAAGAGATCTTGAAGAAACTATATAAAAGCTGTAGAGTACACAGCACTATATCTGAAACTGCCCTTTTTGCATGTTGCCATGTTACTGTACCATCATTTACAGGCGAGCACTTAAGTGTATGTAAAATGTCAGTATTAAAAAAACAAAAATTACAACATGCAAAATACAGTAAGTATTTAATCTCCAGGACCAACTGGACTACCCAGCTGTCCAGTCCTACCCAGCAAATTCAGCAGGGCTCTGAGCCCCTGCTTATTCTTTCTGGGACCACAGAACTCCAGTCTCCTGAAAGAAGTGTCAGAAAAGTGGAGTAATGAGGAGCATCACACTTATCACATGGCAAATTCTGCCTGGGAGAGAAGGCAGAGGTAATACTCATCATTTGCATGCAACACTGTGGTTATCCAATGAGGCTCTTCTAGACCCAGGCTGGTCTCTTCACACATTGTTGTGTGCCTATACTAGCTTTGGGACCTCTGCTCATCCCTTCATTGTGTGCTGTTGCTTAATGCTTTGTGTTTTCTCAAGGCCACAGGGATGAGGGGAAAACAGAAAGACAAGAAAGCCACTTTTACTTGCAAACTACAATGCTGTTGAAAGCAAATCTGACTCAAAGCCCTTCCATAAGCCTCTGCAGAACTGTGTTCTGCCACTCAAAAGAGGAGAACTCAGGGCTCCTTCTCTTTGACCCCAGGATGGCATTAAAGGAAGATGAGCTAGATGGTACAGGAAAGCGAGGGCCTTCCAGGTGCCCTACGTGCCACAGACTGGACTGGCTCCATTAGAGGAAATCACTGGTGTTAGACATTTGGCATCCATCAGGAGCAACTGCTGCCCACAGTGCTTCAGTTGATTCCCTTAAGAGCGGCAGTCTTCAGCCCAACTGTTTAAGGCTCTGGCACAGGCCTATAATCAAGTTTGTCCCCAAACATACCTTTTTCCATATTGGGACAGACGCTTTTAAGGTATTGATGCAGTACATTACAGCTTCAAGGGATTCTGCTCTATGTGGAGAGGAGACTGCAATAATTACACTTGCTTCAGTTATTGGAACCACACTAGGGAGAGAAGAGGAACAACAGCAGCTTTAGCTAATGCTTAACATCAAGAGCACCCAAAAGTTGTGGCCATGTCACGTCAGTATTCTGGCCACACACTCTCCTGACTCATTCATACTGAGCAAGTGTCAAGCCGTGTTCAAGATTATACACTTTTTAAAAGAAAGAAAACCACAACCAAAATCAGTACCAGATGTGAGAATTCCACAATTCAGAATAAATAAACCCACCAGACATAGGCCTTTTTTCTCCCATTCTTTCTTCTTTTTTTTATAATAAAACTTATGGAATTAAAAAGGGAAAATCACTAACTTGCAACAGTACATAGGAAGCTCACTGGATACTGGCTTAATAAGAAACCATAACAAGTTAGGAACAGCCAGTTCTTATCTGAAAACCTAAGAAATCATCTCAGTCTGCACAAGAATTTGTGAAAGAAGAAATTAAGTGCTTCAAACTATGCAGATTTTGCAAGGAAAATTTTTGACAAATTTGAGTTTCAAATTATGAAGCTTTTCCTGTTTAGTGTGTTATTAACAAAAGTAGCACAAGGTTTTGTTTTGCTTCTCACAAGGGCAATATTCCCAAGAGCTGCCTCCCAACCACCCCTTTATAGTAAGACTCCTTTGGCAAAGAGGTCATATGAAAATCTAAGTTTAAATGCTTTAAGCCCTCAAGAGAATCACTCTCTCTGTTGACTGTAGAGGAAATCCAAGGAAACTACCCCTCTGAGCTAATATTACCCTTTATGATCACCTCCTAAAGTTCCTTCTGCTGAGAGAAAAGGAAACAAGTGCTTGCAACATACTCCGCATACCCTGCTAGTTTCAATGAGAAATCTGATGAACCGTGAAGGTTCAAGTCTATGTCAGACACTAGCATTCCATGTTTTGAACACAACAGAAAATGCTTGTCCAACACTCAAGGAACAACAGGAGGTTCTCCAGCAAACATGGCTGGCAATTACCATGCCTCTCCCCTCCCCACAGTCTTAAGCTTTCCCTATGGCACAGTTTAACTTAGATCTGACAATAAGAACACTCTGTGGTATCTCAATGGAAAAGAGAGGAAAAAAGAAAATGCTGCCAACTTTACATCTTTAAAAAATAAATAAATAAACCAACAGCCTCTCCTTTCCTAGAATGAAATCTCAGCCCCTTCTCCCCACTTGCAAACTATCACACCAGCATCAAGGACCCTGCTGGCTAAATGTGGACTCCAGCAAACGCTACCAGTATACACATCTTTGAAAAGACAACTTCTTAAAATTAGCTCCACAGTGCAAGCTTGATTCTGCAGCCAGCTTTGCTGCATCACAGTTTATAAAAAACTCCTGTACCTCCTGCAACTACATAAGCATGGCCATGCACCAGACAAGATTTAATATGCCACTTGCAAAAGGATGGGGTCTGGCCATACGTACCCAAGTCTATGGTGCACTGCAATATGTTTGACTGATGGCCATTTCTGTCTAACATCTCTGCAGATTTTCATTATTTCGGTCTCTGCCATTGAAGTATATGCTTCATATTCTAAGTGAATCACTTTTTTCCCTTCAAAATTATTTCTTGTTGTACCTAAAATGATTTATCAACCAAAAGCACTAAGTAAATAAATACATATGTTTATAATACACTACATTACATACATATTATATAATAATATATTATATATAAATACCAAATAAAACCCCAGATCTCCTGCTACAGGCAAGGTCAGCATTGTGCAAATACAAAAAACCTCCCCTAATCATGGCTGTGTTAAGATTCTTGAACAAGAGAAATCTTTAATATACAAGGAATAATTTTGTTTACATATTATGCAAGTCTGCAGCCTGTAATGCCCAAGGCTGGGACATCTCCTGTGGTAACTGCTCAGGTGCTATTACTGCATTTGCCCATGTAACATTTAAGTGCTCAGTAGTTAGGAGACCAGTCGCACTATGGTTTAAGTACAAAGATGTTTCATGATGGGTACCATGTACATTAAGCAACAGGCCAGAGTTATCACCAGACTTTAACCTTCACCAGCCCATGGGTAGAACAGTACTTTACATTCAAGAAAGACCTGAGTTGTAGGAGCTTTCCTACAGGTGTGGACCCGTGGTCTGACTAGCCACAACATCCCACTTCACACCTTTAACGACTTATGGCCAAGGGTATGGGAAAACAGCTCCCAAGCAATCCTGCAGTCCAGAGCTGCTGTTCAGCCCTAGGACAGCCGCAACAGCAAGGAAGCTTCTCACCACTTCATCTAGAGTGCAACTGTTCACGAGCTGCCATGGTCTTGTTCTAAATAATTCAGAACGTGTTTTCTAAAAATCCTGGGTTTGGTCCAGGAATGTATTTATTTATTTGACAAGCACGAGCGTGGGGTGTGCACAATTAGACTATTAACACATCCAAAGATCCAGCTCAGAAATACTGAACTCACCAATGAACAGAGACACTGCCCCACAGCAGGGTGAAATGACCAGCTCTGACACTTCGTCTACAGAGAGCTTTTCAGACTTGAGCTTGATAAAATCTTTTGGCACGTCTTCCCTTTCATCCATAGCTCACTAGAAAAGCTGAAACCAGACAAACTCTGTTGTTGGTTTTGGCGATACTAGCATTGCACAACTGCTTTTTATTCAGTGCTGATGCCTCAGTTTATATAGAAAACATGCACCATCTACTTCCTTGCCTCAGGAGACCAGTCTCCATGGCAAATTCAATTCTGAGCAGTCTTGCCTCAACTGCAAATATCAAGCAATGACCTGGTTTTTAAGGCAAACAGGTTTCTTTCCTGTTCAGAAAGCCTGGTCCAGTAGGGCAAAACCAGAACTAGTCTGAGGCCTCAGTTTAACAGTACAACCAAACACCATGGACCACTGTGCTAGTAAATTTGTGGCAAGACTGTCATCCTCTCCTACCTAAATCATAGAGAAATCAAACAAAACTTAAAATAGAGATTTCTGATAAACCCGAATTCGAGTTCTAATCTTAAAGTTTAATATGCTCTCCAGGACATTTATGACCTCATCCTATCAGTCTGTTCCAGTGACACAGGAGACAATTCTAATTTCTCTGAGCAGAAACTGGTCCTCAGTTCATGTAAGAATGAGAAGGAAACAAAGTATTTTGAGCAGCAGGGAAGGAACAAGCTGCAGTAAATCACAGAATTGTTAGGGTTGGAAGGGACCTCAAAAATACATGGACTGGCACTTCAACGCATGCAAAGAAATGGAGCTATTCTAAGGACACCTGTTCCTTTGACAGCAAATAATAAAAAAATAAAACTAAAAATTTAAAAAAGCAGCAGTTACTTCTTTTTTCTGTGTCATCTTTTCTGTTAAAACAGTGACATGAGGTTTTTCATTATTATCTTACTTAGGCAAGCTGAGTATCTACTAGCAGACAGAAACTACAAAAGAATAACAAGACCTAAAACCCAAATTCAAAACAATGACTGACCTCTCTAGCAATTTTCTTTCATTTACTGTTCATGTGTTAATCATTTACTGGTGCACTAACTTATAGTTTCTGGTCAGCACAATGGTTTTCTTCAGAAAAAAGTTACGTTCTCTCAAAACAGTACCAGTATGGAGGGAGAGAATTGCAATCACGTGTCTGGACCTAAAGCGAAAAATAAAAAACAAAGGTTATTGGAACATTACACAGAATCCATGAAGTATTTTACCACGGAATGACACTCCATAGGAAACTAAGCAAGAAGTGATACCTACCTAACAGAACTTGGGTAGATTCATCCTCCACTAATTGGTGGGATGATGGCAACCTCGTCTCCGGGCTGCAGGACCAGGAGCTGATCTCCAAGAATCACGTACTCCTGCCGAACAGCAAAAACTACTTGATCTTGGATGACAGCAAGCCTGAGGGGAATTGGCAGGAGCACAAATAGATTTCTAAATACAGTGTTTCCATTTAACCATGAGATTTCATTAAACAGCGAAGTGCTGCACCATCTAGGGCAGCTGAGGTAAACAGCATTGAGACTTACACAACTCTGCTTGCAATACACTTTCAAATATACAACAAACACCCACCTCCTACTCTTGGGTTTTCTTGTGATGGCTGTGGAAAAACCACGTCAGGTTTCTCCTGACTAACTTTCAGAAGTCAAGAATTGGATCTGTCGTAGGCCTGCATCAGAACGAACAAACGCATACCAGACCCACTTTAGCAGCTTCTAACAAAGCAGGTAACTCAAGAGGCAGCAACCATCCAATCTGGGATAAGAAGGAAATGTTCCCCTGCTTCAATCTGGCAGGATTAGACCAATTTGCTTAAGTGGCAAGAAGCATTATGGGATGCTGTTTGTGAGCTCTCATGAAGATTCACTAGTCATAGAGTTGCTCTTGTGTAACCTCACAGTTTATGATGCTTTAGGTCTTTTGTACTTTCAGGTCTGAAATTTACTATTAATAAGGAGTGGCTACAGAACTAAGACGGCAGGTATGGTGTGTTTTCTGGCAGATCTTCTAAACAATTTTGGATTTCACATCTGTGAGACCTTGCTGTGAGAGTCCACAGCTCTGGATACCATGAGACAGGGACTCACTCATACTAAGTACAATCAAATGGTGAGCATGAGGACACCACCAGTAAGACACCAGAAAAAGAATGCAAACATTTTTCTTTAGAAGGTGCAGGGCTGATAACTGTTACTGTCTGAGACTGCAAAATCTGGCACTGGCAGCAGAAAGCTGTATTGCTTAGAACAAGTAGGCATGCCAAAAGGGTACAACTAAAAGTTATTTTACCAGCCAGATAGACAAAAGTAGGCAAAGCATAGGCTGAGCAAAACACAGTAGCACTGCGAAGGGTGTGAAGGGCAGGGTGAAGGGAGGGATTGTATGAAAGTAAAGCAAACCACTGAGGAACTGAGCACAGCTATGAAACTGAAGTGCCCATTAGAAGGATGGGCTCTAATTAATGTCATTTGTGAGTTAATTCATTGGAGAAAATGGGTGGAACAGAAGAGCATTGTCAAGTATGCTCAAGCTGCAGTTTGAATATCCATTAGCAATGTGAATAGAAGTCTGTGGTCAATACCCTACAATTAAGTTGAGGTTTTCCAGAAAAGCTAGGCACAGAAGCATTTTCCAAGAAGGCCACTGTGAAGTATCTGCACATGCAAAATGTACTGCCCCAAGTCATCATTCATAAAAAGACAAAGTTGACAAACTATGGCAAACTGACCAACGGTGCTGCTGCTGCTTCTGAAACAAAGTAAAATACATACACTCCCTAATGCCTCCTCCCCAAAAGCGCACTTAGACTAAACTCTTTGTGAGGAAAAGGTCCCTGGTCCAAGATTCGGCCAGAGCTTGTCACTTGAAAACATGATGGCATTGATAAATGGTTAATTTTCTTCACAGGCTTTGAGGCAGACCAAATAAACAACGGTGGTGCCTAAGGAAGACTCTGGCACCCAAGTCCCAAGGTTTGGAAATTCCAGGGCATTCAGCACTAAGTCCTGAGGACCTCAACCTCTCTTATACCTTACCTTTTTTCTTTTGTTTTACTCCACCCTCCAAAACAGTGTCGCACCTTTGTCCCTTTGTCTATCAGACCCATTCTTGACAGGACTGAGCGAGCACCTTCTCTCAGCCTTAACCTGACGGGGAATTTCTGCTGACATCTCCAGAGAGCAGCAGTGCACAGGAGTTCTTACAGTGCACACCTAGAGCACTCTCAGGATCAGACTCCCTGTGAAACACCACCAGCAGTCGGTGTTTGTGGGTTTTTTCAAAGCAGAGGAAACAGAAAGTGGCCGAGCCTATTTACTGTGTAAGGGCTGAGGGGCTGGAAATCTGTGACAGAGTTTCAGCTCCCTTCCTGAACCTGCCTTCTAGAGTGTGCCATAAGCTAAGCGTACCATTAAATGTAAGTGATCAAAAACATCTGCATGTTATCATTCATTTCTTATTTATTGCCCTCACTGTGTTTGATCCCTCCTTGAGGCATCTCACCTTCTCCACAGGTTAATAACACAGCCCAGTCCGCATGTGCAGCGTGTTTACATCACCGCGGCCCTCCCAGACAACGGGCCACATGTCTCAGGGTACCCCTCAGGCTCAACTTACGGGTACGTTTATTGGACCTACTCGTTCCCCATTTATACCTAAAGCTACAGGACTTCGAACTGGCCCAAACACAAAACAGTCGCTGCAGGTTACGAGACCAAGGTAATGTCGGGTTTATGGTATCAAAGTACTGACAGGTGTTCGGGCTCAACTCCAAACGCTGAATCCGTGTTTACCAAAGAAGCCCCGACGCCGCTGCCCTTGGTGCGCCGCGGCGGTAACTCTGCCGGGTACCTGGGGTGCACCTTGACGATCTCCTGCCAGAGCTGCAGCGCGGTGATCCGCCGTGGCACCGAGAGG
>NW_009940637.1:0-8357 GCF_000696875.1 Nestor notabilis
CTCCTGCTGCACTTCCTTTTATTCGGGATGCGATTCTCCTGAGCCTGTAGCAGGTGATCCTTGAATATGAGCCAGCAGTCTTGGGCCCCCCTGCCCTCTGGGACTATATCTCTGAAGAGACCAAAGTCTGCTCTCTTGAAGTCCAGGGCAGTGAGCTTGCTGCACGCCTTGCTTACTGCACTGCGGATCTCAAACTTGACCATCTCATGGTCGCTACAGCAAAGGCTGCCCTGGAGCATCACATTCCCAACCAGACCCTCCCTGTTGGTGAGCACGAGGTCAAGCATGGCACCTCTCCTTGTTGGTTCCTCTATTACTTGCAAGAGGAAGTTGTCTTCCACACAATCGAGGAACCTCCTGGATTGCCTGTGCCGGGCTGTCCCGCCCCTCCAACAGATATCAGGATGGGTGAAGTCCTCCATGAGGACAAGGGCCTGCGAATGTGAGGCTGCTCCTATCTGCCTATATAGGGCTTCATCCACAGATTCCTCCTGGTCAGGTGGCCTGTAACAGATCCCCACTGTAATGTCCCCCATTGCTGTTTTTCCTTTGACCCTGACCCACAAACTCTCATCACCTGTCCCCAGACAGAATTCCATACTCTCCAGACTATCACTGATAATAATAAGGATGGACTGTAGTAATGGCTTACCAGTTGTCAAACTCTTGCAAGTGTGTCTCTAAAGACCTGTGGGGCTTTTGCCAGCAGCATCCAGCAGAGCTCCTGCAGCTGCAGGCTTCACCCTACGGCAGCTCAGCTGCACTGAAAAAGAGCGTAGGGATCTGTAAAAGGCAGGGAAAAGGAAAGAGTACGCGCTGCCTTTACTGTATGAATTAAGACATGAAGACATGAAGAATTAAGACATGAAGAGCAGTATTTCTTGAGTTGTCGATTTGTAAGAGACATTTCCTTACACAAATAAAGGCAATTTGATCTAGAATATTTAGGTATTTTCGTCATGTTAATTTCACTTTGCTTAAAGTCCTGCTTTGGAATGGGTTTTGATAATTCAGTTATGGACCATAAGGTTATGATAAATGGCAAACTGAAGATCTAAAGAAATCATTCAGTTTTCTTCATTTCATAGATAATTTGGAAAAGAGGAAAAAACGTCAAACACACCAAAGTTTTTCAAGAAAATTTAAAATTTAATATATCCTTCTGAGGACCAAATCAAAATTACAAGATTCAGGTAAGATTTACCAACAAGCATCCATAGTCATAAGATTACAGCAATATATATGTACTGATATCTTTATATAATTTACAATGATAAAATAAATAATATCAGTGCTGTAATATAAATTAAGTTTAAATAAGATCTGCCAGAAGTTAAAATTAGGAAAAGTCATAGTGAGATCTAGATTGTAGGAATAAGTAATACGGGCAGCATAAAAAATGAATGGGAATCTCTTCCTCCTAGCAATCCTAGCTGTGAAAGGAATAACAGGAAACAGAAACCAAAATCCTATCTGGAATCAGATCGTCAGCCTAGGTTGGATCAATGTTTCCTTTTGACATACAGAATTGAGGAGCATTTGTTACCATTTTAATAACAACATTAGAAAGCTAACAAAGGGAAACTGCTAAAAACTGCTCTCTGAGGAAACATTTTGTGGGAAAAGGCTTTGCAAGGATAATCATAAATACAGATTTATTGCCACAGTCAAAGCCAGAGCAGTTCTGCAGAATCCTTCTGTGACTCACTAGTGGCAGTGTTTCACCACTTTTACTCCCGTAACCTGTCTCTGTGATAGTATGGCTTCATTAATACTGCATTGCAAGGTCTAGACCAAGATGCCTGCCTGCTGTTGCATTTAGATGGGATACTTGTAAATGGATCAGGACTACAACTGCAGTAGCCTAAAACTTCCCTTAGCCTGCACTCAGTAGCCTGTATAGCTGCTGGAAAGTAGGTATGCTTTCCCAAGGTTATTCTCTCTTGAGTTAGAATTGTGTTTTTAGACAATGAAAGTCTGGATTCTCTGCCCCATTCTTTGTACATATATATGTTCACAGGAACACCTTGCATAATTTTCTATGTTTAAAAAAAAAAAAAGTCAGATGGTTTAGCCATTTTTTGGGCAAGTTCCCTAAAGCTTACCAAACACTAGAATACTTTGAAAACCTGTGACAATAAATCCTGAAATACCAGAGCAAAGAGAAGAGATTGTAAGTAGCAATACTCTGGTTTATTAGTTTGCTCAAAAGAATTCTTGTGCTTATAGGATGGATACAATAGTAAATAAAGTTTCTGTGAGAAATAAAAGGTTTTGTCAGGAACCTTGCATTTCTTGAACTATTGACACGTAAACTTTTAAGATTAAATGTATCTTCTAAAACTGCACAGTGTTAACATTTCGAGGTGAGGTGAGTGAAATAATTAAAAAATGTAGAGATTCTGGACAGAGAAACAAAGAAAGCAGCTGAAATGGAATATAGAGAAAGGTATATCTGTGAAAGAAATATTTTCCATTCACAGTGGAGAAAGAAAAAGGGAAGGGGATGAAGTGAAAAAAAAATATAGATGTGGGAAGGACATGTTTGTTTTCCACTTATAATGGAAAACTTCTATTGAATATCCCCCATAAAAAACTGATATCCAGCTAGAATTCTTAATATTTTCCAGTAGTGATGCATCAGTCCTGAAGAGACTGCTTAGAAAGAGAGGGACTTCTATGGCCACTTGTAAGTATTGAGTCTGATTTCCCAGTATTCCACATGAAAAAAAAAGTCAAGGAAAATTGCTAAATTCATCCAATAGCCAAAACATTTGACATCTTTGACATCGATTAAGAATGGTGTCCTAAAAATTCAATGATTGTTGTGTATGAAGAAGGCAGACATCTATTCAGCATTCATTAGTATTCAAAGCTTAAATAGCTTCAATTTCATGTAAAAAAAAAAGGAAAAAAAAACTCCCCATGATCACATGAAAGAAATGCTCCAGATAAGAATGCTCTCCTGAAATATATCTGTTCATTCATGTACATTCCAAATGTTAGAAAATGATCATTTGAACTCATCTTCCAAAATTGTCTGAAAACTCATGCACAAGTTCATCCCACAAATCAATTTGCTGAGCTGTCTGAACCAATTTTATCATTCTTACACTTTTGCAAACCCGTACAAAGTAGGGTTGTGGTACCACTGATAGCAGAGAACACAACTGAAGACTTACATTAAGAGTTTATGGCAGGGGTTTCAAATTTTTGGCAGGTATGCCTGGACTAGGACATGGGACTATTGTCAATAACAAAAGCATCTCAAGAGATTAACCTGCACAGTTCCTGCTATGTGCTAAGTGGCCTGGATAACAAGAGTTGGTAAGACAGGAACCTGTGTGCCAAGCATGCAGTTGAGTGGACCATCCAAAACTGTCTAGGAGGGCATTTTCCCCAAACCTAGTGACATTAAAGAGGAAGAAAGCAATGAACATTAGTAAGATTAAACAATAGTAATTAGTAGAATATCAAAAGCCTTTCGAAACAAAGACTTAACTTGAGAAGTATAAAAGGAACATAAAAAGTTATAATGGTGGAAACAAAGGAGAGGATAACAGAAAAGCAACAGCAATGAAAATGTTTTGACATTGCCAGAAGTCACCCTGCTGGCATTTGTCCATGTCTGACAGAGTCTCTTCCTGTCAGAAGCATGAGCATGCCAGAGTGCAGCAGAGAGACCCACACCTCAGTTGTATGTATGTCACCTCTTCTTGTATGTGTGCATTGTAGGGCTGCAGGAGGTGGTGTGGGGAGTGTGTACCTTTGTACCACGCATTCTCTGAGAAGGGGTGGGTCTACATGTAATTATGTGTATGCGTGCGTGCATGCATGCATATGTGTTCACAGAACTCTTAGAAATTAAAGTTTTTTAGAAATTTGAAGGTATGTGCAGGTGTTTTATAAGTGTCTAAGGCACTGGTTTATCTGTTGAAATTATGATACTGACCCTCAATGTATAGTTCACTGATTAGCAATTGATTATGAGGCAGTAAACATTTTCAGTCATATTCAATTTAAACTGTGAACAGTTTTCCCATGAAATCACCCACTTCAGATGCTGCACTCCTCAGCAATAAACTACATGAGATCACAAAACATAGTAGTGTAGTGATATTGTGACATTAAATCAGTTCCCTTTCTGATATAGCAGCAAATTATAAGCAATTTGGAACCTACATTTAAAAGAATGAATGGGTGATTTTTCTTATGGGCAGAGGGGACAGCCTTTTACAGGTTTAGGGAGCTACACATTGCTGAGACAGCACCAGTTTTCTCTGTGTAGTGTGTGGCAGTAAATATTCCTTCCAGCCCACATGACTGTATCAAAAGGAGTATCCACTGCATTTAAAGAGATAGTGCAGTGAACATTGGTAACAATATTCTTCCTCTGCTTGAACATTTCACGGGAATCACAGGATTTATCTTGTGGAAGGCATCAGATCAAACTGCAGTCTTAACTGTACCAAACATGCTTTAATATTTAGGTTAGTCTAAGAAAACCCAAGAAATAAGCAATTTTTTAAAGCTCATTTTCAGAATTCAGAGAAGACAGTATCAATCTCATTTCCTATATAGAAACAGGTACAAATTCACTATGAGGAGGCAGCAGGGGGGGATGAAAAAGCTTATATCCTCACTTACTAAAAACCAGTACAGCCTATATAGCCTGTCACACAAGAGAGAGATACACTGCAGTACCATTTTCATTACTACATCCACAGCATTACCTCAACAAAAACAGTGGAAACAAATCTGGTTTTTAGGAAGCCTTTGCACAGATGTCTTCTACTTATAGCAGAATACTGAATACCAGACATCATAAATTACTTGAGTAATCCTACATAGCCTAATGAATAGTTCTAGTGTGATGCGATCACAACAGCCAGAAGAATGGCTGAACACTGAACAGCCTTTTCTCTTTCCTGTTGGAAATGTTTTTATTGTAGCAGATATTAATTTTCATTTGTAAATTCTTTACACAATTACTTATCATTTTGATTAATTATTCGATGGGACTCTTACTGCATTCAATCAGTAAGACTCATTCTTCACCAGCATATTCTAGTTTACATGGCAAATACTAATCAGCAGAATTCTACTCTGCTGAACATTAATTGTAAGTTAAATTATGATGCACATCAATATGGGAGTCTCTGGGTGGATTTTATATATCTGTAGCATAATTTAACTTTATTAATCATATATAAAGTTGTACAATGATAGAAAACACTTGTTAAATAAGAAAAGGTCTACTTGGCATCATAATTGCAATTTAGATACTGTTCAGTTTAGCTGTACTTCTGCACTGCATATCAGTTTTTTAGTAAGGAAAAAACCCCATTAGAATAAACATTCTTATCTTCTTTGGCTAAAGATCCTGCCAAATATTAAGTATTATTAAAACTTAAAGTAGGCAAATTAGCTTATTTTGCTAAAATGTGCTATTGCTTTTCAAGTCTTTGCCTTTTAATTGACAAAAGAAGAGGAAGTGACAAACCTCTCAAGGCTTAGCTAACGCTGACAGATTAGATCTGCCGTTCTTTCTCACTGGTTGTATCTTATTCTGACAGTAACCATACTAATTTCAGTGGAAGTACTCAGAGTACTTACAAGTAGTCAGTAAGAGTAAGGAGCAGAATCACCAGCTTCTGTTGGAGAGGTGACATTTATAACAGATAATTTCTTGGCATCCAGAGCTTCTCACTTCTTGAAATACTCTAGGAATGTAGAACATCCAATGCTTTGCAAGAGACTTTGAGTTTTCCTAGGATAATTCTGAATGGAGGGCATCTCAGAAAGGCTTTACTCCAATATCTTATTCAAGGAGGTCAGGTCTTATCAAGTGTTGTGGTTACAAGACATCAAGTTAGAGAGGGTTTTAAGCAATCAGGGCTTGAAAACTTTCAGGGCAAGAGACAGCACAACCCTGCTAGGCAACCAGTCTCTGCTCAATACTTGACTGTCCTAGGGGTGAAAAGTTTCTCCTCACATTCAGTCAAGCCTTTCCATGTTAAATGTCTCACATCCTCCCACGATACTGCTATGAAGTGCCTGTCTCTGTCTTCTTTAGAGCCTTTTGCAAGTTCTGGAACCCTGCTGTTAGGTCCCCCTAGAGTCATCTCTTCTCCAAGGCAAACAAGCCCTAGTCTCTAAGCCCCTCCTCACAATGCATATGTCCCAATCCCTGACTACCCTAGAGGCTGAAATGATGATTAGGGACCATTGATATCAGGGACCAGATCAGGGACCTGTTGATATATTTTCTCTATTTGGAGGATCAAAATCAGATGTGGTATGCTAGATGTGCTAGGTATAAGGGAATAATCCCACGTCTTGCTGCCCTGGCTGTGCCCCTGTGAATACCTCATAGCGTACTATTGGCTCTCTCTGCAGTCAGGGCACACTGCTGGCTCATGCTCACTGTGTATATACCAAGGTCCCCAGGTCCTTTCCCTCAGCATTGCCTGCAGCCAGGCAGGCACCAGCTTGTACAGCTGACAGGGTGCTTCCTGCCTCTGGCAGAACTTGGCTTTTGTCCTTGTTGAACATTAAAGTTGTCTTGGCCCCGCTCCTCCTGTCTGTACAGGTCCCTAGGAATGGCTGTACAATTTCATTCCTCTACTAGATACAATATTTAAACAATCACTTAAACAGCTGCCCAAAAAGTCACCTCACCCCTTTCCACATAGCTTCATCATGAAGCATAATCAGAAAAAAATCCTATTAAGTCAATTGGGAGTGAAACTCACTATGAACCAGCTGAAACAGCATAGATTTTACTGTATTCAGAAGTCTCTGCAGTCTCTCTCATGCATATTCTTAGGTTGTAGTTACAATAAGCAGTAGCAGAAAGTGATAAGCAACATCAGCTCTCTCCTGGGTTTTACAGTAGTCTGCAGAAATGCTAGTTATTTAGCACAACCATAATACCAGATGTGTGGAGCGTTTTCTAGTATATAGCACTTCCTCATGGAATGTTAAATATATCTAATGCACTTGCTTCGTGAAAGCTAGCCAGTGCATCAAACGGAACTTTATGTATGTGTGGGTGCTTAGATTTTGTCATTGTAAAAAGCCCCTGTGCATAAGTTACCTTCTTGATACGTTAAAGAATGACACATTAGGGATCTTTCACACATTCTGTTGGTAACTTTTAGAAAGTACTAGAAAAAAATTACTAAAAGCAGGGATAGAAAGATGAGACAATTAAAAACACTATCTCTTAGCCAGTGATAGATGAGGTATTTTATTTCAAAAGTATTGTAGGCAAAAATTTAAAAAGCAATATGAACATTTAGCTACACAGGTTGTATGAAGTACTTTCCTTGTATATATCTCTCCATATATCTCTCAGCAATCACTTCCTTACCTACTGGTTTTCCTTTACCTGTAAACAACAAAACCAAGTACTTGCCATTAATTTAAAATAGGTAGGAATACTACAACATTCACTTTGAAATATATTTTTATGGAGTACCAAAGACTGGCTTTCATTACTGATATTTACTGGGGTTTAAAAAGTTTTAAAGACCACATTCATCATTTTGAAATTATTTGAGTTTCACCAAATGCATTTAGAGATGTTCTTTTTCCTTTTTTTTCCAAAAGATGTGACAATTTTTTTATGCTTTTGACGAAAATATTTTATTCGACATGCCAGTCAAAATTATGAATGCAGAGAAACTACAAGAGCAAACTGACATAGCATGTGTTTTGTATCTTTTCAGTAATGTTGTAATAGCATTAAAATAAACAGTTTCTCACTGCCAGGTGGTAAATTTACCACTTGAAATATGACAGACATTTGTGATCCAAAAAACAAAGACAAAATTAAAAAGCAGCTTTCAAACACTGGATGCAAAAGAACCTCTTCCTGCAGACTGCAACAGCAAATAGATTTTGGACAACCAGCTGGATGATGAGTAGGATTCCCTAATGGCCCTTGAGGACTGTTCTTAACAATTAAAACCACTTGATTTTATTGTTTTTGACAGCATAACAGTCTGGTAACAGGTGTGAGAGTCTGCTTAGAAGGAGAAAAAAAGACAATGAAGATACCACAAAAGTCCGGCAGAGTGGACAGAATAAGTTTCATTATAATTTTGCTGACATTTCTGTAGGTGCCACAGTGATTATTTTATTCTACATAAAAAAAAAAAACAAAACAAAACCAAAACCCAAAGAAACAGAGGTAATTCTAGCAAGGTAAGAAAGAGTAGGGCCCTTTCAGGGTATCAGCAGAGTAAGCTCATACCCACTGAACTTGACAATGTTCTCAACATCATCATCATCTTCCCATTATTGGATGGGATCATGAGATAAATTCAGATTATTGCTATTGCTAGGGAAAG
>NW_009940637.1:8388-17903 GCF_000696875.1 Nestor notabilis
GCAATACTGCTATTAATATATATATCCTTACCAAGAGTAATTCTGAATAATTCAGCTTTCAAAGACATGCCAGTATTTGGTTCCTCAGAGATCAACAGGCACTGCAGATAATACTATAGGATTCCCCTTCCAGAGAATTCAACAGAACTTTAGCGCACTTTCTAATTGCATTACTTGACTTCAGAAACATACTCTTCTCTCATATGAACTCTTCTTTTCATCTTCTGTGAATGCTGACATTAGCAGCAGCAGCAACAGTAACTAAAATATTACACTGTGTTTGGTGATGAAGGCAAGACAAAAGACATCTGGTTCACAGAGGCAATTTGAGTACATTTGTTAGAAAATATTTTTACTAGAATATGGATAGGTCATTGAGGTACACTTATTGTACAATAGGAGATGTTTGTATATATGAAAAATTGCTCAGAATCCATGTTGAATTTTAATGATCTCTTTGATCCTTCAAAACAAGAAATGATCCAAACTGGATTATGAAAGGTCTTCTAGTGTTTTGGTTGAATTTCTAATATGACAAAATAAATGCTGCAAACTTTCACATTAGCCTTAACTCCTCAAATATAGATTTTCTTTCTAAAGAAAAACTAAAGCTTGATATAAGCCGCAGAATTCATTTATTATAAATGCATATCAAATTGCAGGCTCAAATCTACGTGCATCCTGGAGAGGAGTGCCTATATGAATAATAATATTTTTAAGACCTCTCAGTCTCAGAGTAAAGACATGAATCAAAGAGTTCTCAAAAGACACTTCTTTAGTAGTGCTGAAATTTTTAGATTAAAAATACAAGCTAGTTTCTATCCTATCTGTCAGCTGAATAGATTCAGTAAACAAAATAGTTATTTTTTTGTTCAATGGATAAAAAAATTGTAGATTTCCATTATAAGAGAATAAATGAAAATAAAAAGTATGTAGCCTAAGCTGAAAATGGTGACATTATGCATATACACAGATCAGCACCAATTCCTTCATTCTGTACATGGGTAATTGCACAGGACATTTCCTAGTGGCCTGGTGCATATCAAGAAATCTGTTGATCAGATCACAAATGTTGTCTTCTGTCCTAGGTTCTTCTAGAAAATGAGTCCTTGAAATTCACACATAAGAATAAGAGAAAACAGATTTCTGCTTTTGCAATATTGGGCTTCTGCTAGCACATCATCTTTAAAGAAGTGAATGGAGAAGAGAAAGTACAGAAAACAGATGCATACAGCAAACAATCATTTGTAATTGGCAAAGCATGTTTCTTTGAGTGACATTTTACAAAAAGGATAAAATAAAGAGTTAATAATTGTTATCACAAATGTAGCTAGCACAGGATGTTAGATTCTTTCCTGGCAGGAGGTATGTCTCAACCCCCAGAACAGGACAAACATACATTGCATGTGTTCACCAGCAAGCAAATTTTTAGCAAAGAAGAAATATGCAGTCATCCCCAGTGAACTCTATTGTTTTCAAAGTTACAAAGTCTGACTTTCAAACATTGACCATGAAAATCAGAGCTAAAAGAGTGATGTGTAGGTCTGTGATTTTAAGTTTGTCTGATACTAGGTCCTGGACTGCTAAATTACTAAGATAAACTAAATGATACTCGTGTCAAAAGTTAAAAATCAACTAGTACCAACATCAATGGCTCAGGTGATATTGACAGTCTTAACTAGTACTGATCCTGTCCAGTGAAATAAAGTTCTGTTGAATCCTATGTGAAACATATACTTTAGGTGTTATGAATGAGGATTTGGTCAGGGGGTGAAAAGGTTAAACTTGCTAGTTAAAGCATTTTTCTTCAGTCCATTCTGTACTCTGATCCAACTTACGTACAGACTCTATGAAAAGTTTTCCAATGCAACCCACACAGGAAAACAGATATTAGGCTAGAAATGTGATTCTTCAGTAGTATAATGTCTGCTCCTGTTCTTGTGTGGGTTGTTTACAAGTTTATGTATATTTGGATAGGGTTTTTTTTAAACTTAAACCTAAAGTGAAATCAGAACTCTGCAAACAGTGCATGTTTCTTTGAACTTTGTTGCAACTACTGAAGCCATATGTATTGCCTTTAAAACAAATTCCAACAATTACTGGAATAAGCATTAATGTATTTGAGAAATCACATGACATCACATTTCATATATCACATGATGGTTTTAAAATCAGATACATGTTCACATTTTTTCTGCAATAATGTTCAAATTCTGAGTCTAATCCGATTAATTTAAATGAGTTTAATTTTAAAACTGCCAATTGCTACCTGAGGTGAGGTGAGAGAATGGTTTCTCATGACAGTGGTTTCAGACTGTGAGAAGTTTTCATAAAATGCAATTAATTTAGATTAATTTATCTGCCATTATTTAGTGAATGATTTTAAAATTACTCTCAAAGAATCATTATTAGCTTGAATGACCAATCTCATTTTTTAAAAAAGGAAAAAGTTAATGAGTGAGTTTGGACAGTTCTATTGTAAAAAATAAATTAATGTTTTAATGTAGATACTTCTTAGAAAAATCAACCAAAAACATTCAGAAAATCCTCCACCAAAAACTAAGCATAAGTCTTTGTCTTATCTTTTGTGCCATTCTGTTCCATTATGTCCAATTTGACTGTGATTACTAGAAAAATTTACCACCAGTTTAAAATCTGATTGAAAATTCAACCTTGTTTATTTACATGTGCTGGAACGACAGTATGTAAAGTATATAATTATAGAATAATTTTAACAAAAGGCTTTCCAGGAACTGTCAGGTATCTCATATATTTAGCTAAATAACAGCTATACTGTGCAAGTGTGCACATGCCTTTATATATAATATCTATAAATAATGGTTTTGTGTGAGTTGGCAAAGAAAGAAAAAAATTATGCCAACAGCAGTCATCTCACTGGAATGAAAAAACAAAACAAGACAGAACAGAACAAAATGAAATAAACGCCTACAATTAAACTAAATAAAACATTAATAAAACAGCCAAAACAATGAATTGGGTTGTTTTTTTTTGTGAATAGACACACTGAAAGTTGTCCAATCAAATTATAGGAATGTATCATCTCTACAGCTTTTAGTCAGTGCACATATATAACTGATGGAGGTTTTCCATTGGAATATTTTCCTTCCTTAGTAGAAAAACGATGTGCCTTTAGTGAATTCCCTCAGAATTTTCCTACTTCTCAAAATAAGAAGTAGCTACAAAAAATACTTCATTATGAACATGATTAACCCATGGCAGGGGGTTGTAACTAGATGATCTTAAGGTCCTTTCCAACCCTAACCATTCTATAATTCTATGATCCTATAATTTTCTGATTCTATGATTGTTTTGTATTTTAGTACTTCATTGTTTTGGACCAGAACCTGCTGATTTATTATGATCCTATAAGAAAGGCATTGAGACTCTTTAAAGTGTCATTCAAAATGCCATTTATTAACATTTATTATTTATTATTAACACTCTAAAGAAAGAGAGGAGAATAAAAGTAATCTTATGTCCCTTCAGATGCTGGGAACCTTAATTTGTGCAGCATTATATGAGCCTCCAGTCATGGCGAAGCACACTTATGAAGATCTTATTCATGAAGGGTTACCCTCTTTCAGTACTTCAAGGTATTACAGGGATTTTCTTCAAATGAAACAACTCTATTCATCATTTCTACTGTCAGTTGTGCAGGCCTGAATACCCAGGCTACATATGCAGTATAACGTGGACCTGCTCCTACTCAGGTTCACAGTTACATGGGTCACCAACTCCTCCATGTACAATGGTTTCCAGTCAGAATCATTCTAGTCATGAACATCTTGATATTTTGATAACAAAGGGTAGCTTTAGAATGCAGTCTGATATGTCCTCTGAGCTTCTTCATCACTTCATTTTATGCTTCTATGCTGCTTTTATAAAACAATGATGCAGTGATTTTCCTTCCAGTTACCTTTCTGTATATGCTCCCAACAAAAGATGCAGTTATTACTGAAATTTTAGGAAAATTTAAGTGCAAGATGCAAGTTCTTAATTGTGATCTATTGTTGTTTTTGATACAGATGGTTCAATTCTAGGCAAATCCATTCTTTACAGACAATATTCTAAACTATCCTCACACACACATTGTAAACAGTAGTCAGGGAACAATTTATTCTCTTCTTAGCTCCATTACATTAACACATTTCTAATATTCTACTGCAGCATTTCATTAAACATAAGAAATACTGTAAGAGACATCAGGCAAATAACATTTTCATCTCATTGACTGGAAATTTCATATTGGGAATCCTGAATTGCAATAAGGTGCATTCAGAATCCAGGCTTTTCCCAACATTACAAATATCTTTTGATTCTGTTTTATTTTATCCTTAAGAATAGCTACGAAGATTTTCCTGATTTATTCTGGTTTATTTTATCCATAACAAAAACTACCAAGTGTCCCCCCCACCTAAAATTATCATAGTTATAGATGTCAAATCATTTGAATAGGAACCAAGCAACTAAAAGGGCTATAGCTGTCATGGTAGCCGAGCAGCAAACTTTTATTTATAAATATCAAATATTTCCTCAAACAAATTCATTGTGTATTGAATTTTGAATTTTGCAGTTTAATGAAGATAGAAAGGATTTTTGGCTAAAATACAAGTCAGAAATAGGGTTAAGTAAACAATTTTTTAACTTAATACTAATTTCTATATTTAAACAGTATGGCCCAAAAGTATAACACACAATCTTCCTCATAACATTTTTGCCTTATTGAATTTCAGTCACCTTGATGGAGTAACTGATAGTGGCCATGAATTGAGAAATCTATTACACACATATCTTACACGTTATCTTGCCAAATGCTTTTAGATCTACTGGTTTAAACCTTCATCTTATTCTTAGAGATATTTCTCTTAAGTCTTAACTAAAACTAAATAGAACCAAAGAGCAGTTACAACAAGCTAACTAAATCTGCATAATTTCCTCCATAACTACTGTGTGCTGGGAATGACAGTAATACAAGTAATTCCTAAACATTAGTTTATTGCTTGAATAGACTTTTTATGTCATGAAGATTAGGTGGACTGCAGTTGGATGCAATCACACTGTAGACAATGAGCAGAAGAAGGTGAACGAACACTTGCAATTGTATATTCTTGACCCGTGTAAATTTCTTTTTCCTTTGATCAATATTGACAATCAAAATTTTACTGTTTGTAAGTGAACATTTTAATTTTCATGGACAGAAATGTCCATATTTTGACTGATTTGTTTTCTACAAGGTTATATCATGGAAGTACACAATAATAGGATACCAATGACTGTTTCAGGGTTGCACTCTGAAGTGTAAACTTGCTACCTCAAAAGCTGTACTAAAAACGCATCCACATTCCCATCAGGTTTATATCTTCATGTATATTTTATATACTTTGTTTTTGTGGGTTAAGTTTTTGTTTGAGGTTAGTTTTGGTTTTCTGGGGGGAGATGGCTTTGTTACTTCAAGAGAGAGAACTTTCTAATTAGTGAGAATCAAACCTTTTCTTCTCCCAGTTTCTGATAGGAAAAAGATTTAAAAATGACAATTGTTTTTTACTGAGGTCACAAAGAGGGAAAAAAAAAGCTTACAGAGGACTTTCCTTCTGATACACCACTCACTCTATCATTCACAAAAGCAAACAAATATCCTACTCACTGAATTTTTTAAAAAAATACATATATTGTTAATCAAAACTGACTTTTCATTGGAAACGCATATGTAAATGAGAAATGCTTTGAAGCTGGGATTCTATAGTCCGTAAGGATTAAGAGGAGCCCTGGTTCTTACAGGCTCTGACATACACTGTATCAGTGAAATTGGTTGGGGAGAGTTCTTTTGCCTGTCTGACACTGTAAGAGAGAGAAAAATCTGCTTAGTTCAAAGTACAGCAATGTTTTTCACTTCCAATGAAAAATGTCTTCATTGGAAGACACTAACAATTACAAATCTATTATTTTAAGCAGTATTTGGATTTTCATGGTGGGACACTTCTGAGAACTCTCTTGCAGTTTTCTTCCCAGCTCCTACTAGATTGCACTCAGTACTGGTGGCTGAATCCTTTAAACATCCTGGAATATTGCTGACCTAAAGTGGTGTTTTTAATTCCCATAAACAATGCTGTCTGGAGATACTATCATCTACTACTGAGTTATTGCAAACACCACCAAAAGCAACAATCAATCTTTCATTAATGTCTAAATCAGACATTCGTCATTTTAGCTAGTGATTATTTTGATTTCCACTTCTTTCCTTTTTACAGTTGTTATGTTTCAGCTTCTGTTATACTGAGCCCTTGTGATAATACTCCAAGGATTAAGAGGTGAAAATAATAGATTAAATTTCTTTTTTTTTTTTTCCTTTTTTTTTTCAATGTGTTTGAAGAGATGTTTACTTTTTCTCTCTAGGTTGGTAACAAACAATTTTGACTACGACAAACACATGGATTCCAGAAACTGTAAGATCTTGTAATATGGAAGGATAAAATCACTTAAAAATAAGCCTGTTGAAAGACAGAGTGAGCAGAACTAATCTTATACAGGATGTGGCAGAACATCAATGCAATCTGTTCAAAGATAATGATCCTTTATAGAAGTTACAGAGACACCAGCTTTTTCACATATCAGGCAACTGGAAAGCACATGTACTTGCAGTACACTTGAGTGTAGTGTCAAACCTGTCTGCAGACAAAATCACAATTAAATTCCACCCTAAAAGTGAATAAATGGTCTTTCAACAAAATCAAATTCTCATAAGATTCCTACCAAATTTATGTTATTTGTTTTCTAATTTCTGTTCTTGACTGAAAATCATTGATCAAATCTACATAATGTCACATGTATAACACCTACCTAATGTCACATGTATAACACCTACATAATCGTGATAGAAATCAATTTATATTCCATTGTTCAAGCAAAAAAAATAGCATTTTTATTTGTTGGTTTATTTTTTCCATGTTGGAAGCAACTATGTGAAATTGGTAAAGGAAACTGTTAAGGAAAAACTCCTTACTGTCAGAAGTAAGCCGCTTAAACGCTTTTATGTCAGTAAGGAACAATATAAATCTAGATACCATTAGTTATAGTTTTCTTCATAGCTACTTTTAAGAAATAAAATGACAAGCAAGAAAATTTCAATGCTATGGCATAGGGAACCTAAGTTATGTGGAGAAGATTGTGGAAGTTTTTATCTCTGTTGAAGTGCAAACTTCTCAGCTTGGACAATTTTGCAAACAAGAGCTCTATGATCTACCTAACACAGTGTCACAAGTTTGTCACATAATAGTGTGAGCAGTTACTCCAAATATATTTCTGCAGCCACTGAAATTGCAGACAAGCAACAGATACTCAAAGAACCTGACTACTCAAAGTGGCAAGTACCTTGCATTTCCAAATGCAACTTGAAGCATTGCAAACACTCAGTATGCAGATGTGCATGAATGAAAGAACTTTGTGGCAAACTTCTGTTTCTTTTCATTTTGGAAATGTGTCTTATCAGAGGAGCAAAGGACTTTATACTGCAGACTGAATTCTGAAGGGAATGTTTCTCTGAACTCCACTGGATTCAGGTACACATAAAATATCTGTTGTTTGATTGCCTATAATCCAAGCCTGATACACGTGTATAAATGAAACATGTTGCTTAGAGCATTCTCATTGCTTTGACAATAGCTTTTCTCCCCAGGAGGCTCATAAAACCATTTCATATGCACAAACACTCATCCCAGAAACAAAACATTAACTGGTATTTATTTAACAAGACACTCACTGTATAATCTTTATCAAGAGATTGAGTTCACAGATTTTCTGCACTTTTGACATATGGAGAGACAAAATCCATAGGTACAACCTGAGTTCATAGATTATGTAAGCAAATTATGGATCAGTTACTGGGCAATTTCTAACCTAGCTATTATGCCAACTGTTATGTCTTTCATGCTGAGGCTGAGCAAATGTGCCTGAGCCCTTATTCTCTGCTGAAAGTAAGCAGGATTGGATTCACTGCCCTACAGATCTGTCTGTGTTGACCTTGTTGTACACAGAACCACTCCCCAGAATGACTGGGAGAAGTTCAAATTCCTGAAGATTTGGATTCAGTGCATGAACTAAATATGGTAATTTTCAGTTCTGTACCTCACAGAATTATTTTGCAAACCTTTATTTAACATTTTTATCTCTTGAAAGTATTCTAGATTTGCATTCTAGTAGGGTTTATAAACCACAGTGACTTCTACACTGATAATGCAACAACCAGTTTTGTAGTTAAATATGTTTGAGTGAGATATTTAAGCTAGGAACATTTACTAATCACAGATTATTAGTTGAACAGATGAACTTAATGAAAGAAAAGTGCATACCTTCCATTTATGACAATTATATTGTTTTACAACAGCACAAGACTCTTCTTTTCTATACATGTTAAATTCAGTGAAAATAAGCAAAGTTTTAAGTGTGTATTATCACTAAGTGTAAAAGTGAGAAGTCTAATGAAGACAGAAGGCAATACTGGAGAGCCATCAGCAATGACAAAAAGATCATTCTAAAGAATACATTTTTACCTAGTTTTATTTCTAGTTTATGGAAGGACAACAAATATATTTAAGTCCTTTATCATTAGGAGAGGTGGTTAGAGGCTCTGGAGCTCAGATAGTTTTTTTCATCGATTCTCCAGGATAAAGGGGAGGACCTTAAAATTAAGCGCATTTGGCAGATTATAATAAATGGTTAGAACAGTGGTGCCGTAATGAGGGGTTTGGGTATTCAGAACATGGGACTCGATTTGGGAGGCCAGATCTACTGGAGGCTGGTGGAGTTGGTCTAACAAAGAAGAGGAAGAGCTGTTTTGGTTGGAAACTTGCCAGGCTGGTCAAAAAAGCTTTAAATTAGATATGTTGGGGGAGGGGGGCATCAATCCATCCCAACATTCCCGGTCAGTTGCCAGCACCTGTAATAAGTACTTGGAGTGATGTAGACATATTTCAGCTGCTCCAGCCATTGAGTTGGCCTCATTTGGAGTCTGGCTCAGATGCCTCTATACAAACACCTGTAGTATGGGAAACAAAAAAGAGGAATTGGAGATGCATGCAAGGCTGCAGGGATACGATGTCATTGGTATCACAGAAACATGGTGGGATGATTCCTGTGACTGGCGTGTTGGAATGGAAGATTGCCAGCTCTTTGTAAAAGACAGTCCAGGCAGACGGGGAGGGGGAGTTGCTATTTATGTCAGTGACAGGCTGGAGAGTATGGAACTCTGTCTGGGGATAGGTGAGGAGGTAACAGAGAGCTTATGGATCAGGGTCAAAGGAAAAACAGCAATGGGGGACATTACAGTGGGGATCTGTTACAGGCCACCTGACCAGGAGGACTCTGTGGATGAAGCCCTATATAGGCAGATAGGAGCAGCCTCACATTCGCAGGCCCTTGTCCTAATGGGGGACTTCACCAATCCTGATATCTGTTGGAGGGACAGGATAGCCTGGCACAAGCAATCCAGGAGGTTCCTT
>NW_009940638.1:0-240 GCF_000696875.1 Nestor notabilis
TGAAACCATGCTGGCTGTCACCAACCACCTGTTTGTTTTTCATGTGCCTCACATTCTTTCCAGGAGAATCTGCTCCAAGATTTTCCAGGCACAGAGGTGACACTGGCTGGGCTGTAGTTCCCCGGGTCTTCCACCTTCCCCTTCTTGTAAATGGGGGTTATATTTCCCTTCTTCCAGTCATCAGGATCTTCACCTGACTGCCATGATTTTTCAAATATTATGGACAGTGGCTTAGCAACT
>NW_009940638.1:401-36410 GCF_000696875.1 Nestor notabilis
CTAGTGAAGACTGAGGCAAAGAAGTCATTAAGAACCTCAGCTTTCTCCAAATCCAGAGTAGCCAGTTCTCCTGATAGCTTCTGGAGAGGGCCCATGTTGTCCCTAGTCTGTCTTTTATTTGCTACATACCTATAGAAGCCTTTCCTGTTATTCTTGACGTCCCTTGCCGGATTTAATTCTAACTGGGCCTTACTTAGTTACCTGGAAGTAAAATTCAAAATATGATTATTTTGAAATAACAAGTGGTTTTAAGGCTTTAGTGAGTTTGTGATGCTAAGAGTATCATGGCCTACTTCAGTTGTAGACATCGCATGCCCTCTTTAGCTTTTTGCTCTCTCTAATGAAGGTCTCTGCATAGTGCTTGTTGCATTTGAAGGAGCACCAGCTGGCTCCTGAATCTATTTAACTCATGAGAGCTTTAAGTTATTTAACATTCACAAATAGGATCTTTGAATGTCTCAAGAACAGTCTGAACTCTATTACTCATATGTCCACTAGCATAAATTTGTTAAGAAATAACAATTGCTGCAGTTCTGATAGCAAAGAAGTTTCTAGTACTCATTTTACTTAAACTGGAAGGTTCACTTCCTACCTCCCTCCCCTCCCCCCATAGGTGCCCAAATCAATCATAGGGCAGTAGATAATCTTATTCTTCATATTCTTCATTCTATCTTCATTTACTTTTATCTTTTACTTTCCAAAAAATCTGAGACTAATGCATTTCATAAGAATGAAACTTCTGGTTTGGAAAATAAAATAAGGATCTTCTAACATTTAATGTGAAACAAGGTTATTTACATAAGTACTTATAACTGAAAAGACCTAGATAAATGCACCTGGTGAATTATGGATGGTGGGTGTTTCAGGGCTTGTGTTTGTGGGCTGGTTTGGTTTTTTTTGGTTTTCAATTGTAGATGCTTTAATAAAATGGGATTTATGGTTGGTGAACCATGGGGCGGAACTTGAGCTGGTAAAAATCTCCTTGCACTTTCAAGAACTCCAGAGAATAAGATACTGTTAACTTCTGCTAAAAACCTAGTTGCTGCTACACTTGGGAGTAGAAGCAGAGTGTACATTCTCCAGAAATACTGCAGCAGCCTCTGTTAAAATATGGTATCTTTCTGCTTGGCAGGCAGCTTAGGAAGCAGAGTAGAAGGAGGTGAAAGACTGATGGTGAATGGTGTTTTTCCTTTCCTGTGAAGATCATCTAGATTTATCTAGGGGCTTATCTGGATAAGGGAAGCTTAACAATATGGCAGTTACATGAGGGTTAGAAAAACTGACCTACTGTTGCAGTGGTCCTTTTTCATCTAGTAAGGTCGTCTGAAGTACACTGGTGGGACTGAAACTCTACTGAATAGATGAATGAGTTTGTTCATGAAATTCATAATGAATTGAAGCTTTGCCTGCTGGCACTGCAACCTGGTTCCCTTTTTACTTTGTTTCTTCCTGATTCTAATGTCAAAGAGCAATGAAGCAGTGGAAGATAGTGCCTAGGTTTGCCTCACTGAAGGTAAAGGACAGAGGATTATTGAAATCCCTTAACTCTTTTTTTGGGGGTACAATGATCTCCTTTTTAGTCTTTGATAATGTTCCTATTCTAATCTCTTTGAAGGAGGATTACAAAAAAAATTTTCTGACTATTAAGGGAGTTTCAAACTAAAGGGAGCCATCTATCAGAGATATGGATGTTATGCCCTCTTGCTCTCCCACCAATTATCAAGATAGTGACAAGTTTATGACTTGGACTATCAACCATACTGGATGTCATCAAGGGCATGAAATTCCAGTTTCTTTCTGACAATATCCTTGTAGAACTTCTGTGGAAGAAATAAGCAAATTATTTTGATGGCACAACAGGTAGCTAAAATATCAAGACTAGTGCAAAATTAAATTGGTCTTTCGTGGGACACATTCACCTAAGACAAGTTAGGGATAAAAATTTGCATTTTGGGGTTTAAAGTAATTAGTTCAGAGCAACTGCTGGACTGTTTGAGATTCATTCTGAACTGAATTGAGGCTGACACTGGTTGTGCCAGAGTTAATCCTTATGTGCTGTGTGGTGGTGATTTGGTGGGGGCATGTGGAGCTCATGAAAGAAGTGTTGTGTCTGGAAATTATTATTTTAAATTTTTTTTCCCTTTTAACTTTCCATTTTCTAATATGAATACTACTGTAGAATTGCAGTCTTAGTATTTTAGACTGAAGCAAATATTTAGCTAGTAGCTAATACCAATAGCTCCTGTTCATCTAGGACTTTTTCCTGCCTCTGTACATATATATGTATATATATTTATGCTTCTCTGTCAGTAACTTTTCCATGTTACTGACATGGTACATCTTCATGTTACTAGGGCTGTTGAAATACTTGAGCTGGTCTAGGAGATATCCAGCCTCCTGAAATGAGCAGAACGGAGGTCATTCAGTGGGAAGAAAGGTCCTGAGACAGGAGGAGCTAATACCCAAGTTTCATCAAGAAACGTGGCAAATGGGGTTGTGCAGTCTGGGAAAAATACTGCCTTTTTGAGACAAAATTGTAATGAATTGGTCTCCAAAGTTTTTCTTTATCCATTTAGTGTCTACTGTAATTCTGCTTTTTGGACTTTAATGTGAACCCACCTTCTGTTTCCTCTGACACAGGTACATACAGACGAATGGATGTGTATGTTCCTGGTCTTTCTAAGTAGATGGGCATTTATTTGTAATGCAGAGGAAAAAATTTTCTTGAATTGACTGAGTGTAGTTGTAGGCACAGCAAACAAGGAATTTGGTATAAAGGATTTGTAGATCCACCATGTCAATAAAAATTTGCTTGCATTTCTTGTACTGTAATATATAATCTTTTAGCAAAATCAATTACAGCTTAATGTTATATGGAAAATTAAGAATAATGAAATCCATCACTAAGGTTGTTGCAGGCAGGCTGAAACTATTGTTAGTGTACTTGTTTAGTTTGAGCAATACTGTTTCCCTTGCAGTCTCCTAATCAAATTTTAACATGAGGTTTGACATTTACATGACAGTCACATCTGTAGTTTTCTTTGAATTAATGTTATGTTCAAAGCAGTAGACTCTGAGGTGAGAGAGATTGTAGAAGGGAGCCAGTAAAAAATGATGAATATAACACATTGGTTGTGTTCTCAAGGCTGTCTGCAACTGTTTTAGACAGAGTGGTGGGAAAAAGGCTTTAATCCACAAATTTGTAGCAGATACTACCACAAGCTTCTGTGCCACAGAAAATAATAGAAATAGATTGCTCATTCCTGGTCCCTTCATTGTTTTCAGCATAAATAATTTTGCACAGTTGAGAGTAATGTACTGCTTGTTGCTGGTCTGGATGGTGTGGATGCACTGACCACAGTGTCATATAGTTTCCTAGCAGTAGACTTAGGAAGTTACCATTGACATCTGCATGGTATGCTTTTTTTGACCTTCTGCCCAGACAAGAAAATGTGCCATCATGTATTCAAATGCAGTGAGGGTACTGAAGCAAACAACGTGTTCTGCATTTAGGTTGCCTGCAAGAAGCAGGTTCTTGCACTTGGTTATTGTATTTTTGGTTAAGGCTGTGGGACTCAAGAACTAGGGAAGGAACTTGCAGCCTGGGATTAGCCTGTTTACCCTGGACCACGGCCGAAAGGGAGCACCAACCTGGGCCTGGCTGAGGGATGTGTGTTTGATAGGGTTCTGAGGGGGATCTTTTCTGCAGGGGGGAGGGATGTGGTGGATGATGTTGCAGCCAGAGGGCACCAGTCTCACTTGTTGAGCTGATTGGGGTATTCAGCAACCTTGGAAACAAGGCAAGGGATGACACATGTGCTTGTCTTGTTCATAGCACCTCAGAGGTCAGGGTACAATAGGAGCTCCAACAGTACATCTCATTTTACATATTTTTACATATATATTCATTCATGCATGTTTAAATGGTCTCCAGATCCTCCCAAAAGCCATGGAGGAATTTTTAGGTTTTGTTCTGCTCAAATCAGAGGTGATATGCACATTGAGCACACACATGTCTACAAGAGTTTATTATTTTCCTGCAAAATGATGGCATTCATGGGCTGATTATTGCATGTAAAGGAACAGCTTAATATGGAAATTTTGATATATGAAATGTGAAATAGCCATCGAAGGAGCATAGTTGCCCTGAGCATTACCAATACCAGGGTAAGAGGATTAATCTACATTACTTTATGTGTCAAGATTTGTCTTCAGATGTTACTAGTTCCTCAGTCTGATTGCCACCATCTTTCCTGAGGAGCTGTATACCAGTCTTGTCCTGCTGCGCATTTTTCAATATCTGGATATAATTTTAAATCTAGTTCTTAATTTCGTTTTAACAATATCATGTCTGTCTCGTAAATATAGAGGCTGAATAAAGCGAAGTGTATCTACTTCAAAAATACGCATCCAAACGCAGCTACTTAAAAAATAAAATCTCTACATTTCACAAATCGCAGGGTCCAGAGTTGCTGGCAGTGACTTGTTCTGTTGTAAGATGGAGCCATTTAGTTAGATGTTTTAACATTTTAAAACATCTCAGTTAGATTTTTTTACAATATCTAAATGTTTGTCTAACATTTTAGATGTTTTAACATTTAGTTAGGCGCATGTTATCATATCACTCTTAGAACAAATGCTAAATTCTGTGCAGCAAGTTTTTTGTAATTCGTTTGTATCTTCAGGTCTGTGCTTGCTGTTCTTGACTGTTACGCAGAGGAAATAATTTGAAAGGGCAGAGCTGTGGACAGAAAAGATTTTGTAGCCCCACTTTACAATCTAGACAGCGCTAACTGATGTATGTGTAGCAGGAGAGGGTACTGTGCTTTAACTATAGGAAGGTAGTCCCTGAATTTAGGATGGCGTATAGTGCAGTGGTGTTAAATGATGTGTTATAGTAATGTGTCATTGGGAGTGTGGAGGAGAACTCTACAAAACAATGATTTGCAGCTGCATCAGATACGTACTGGTAGTAAACTGCTGGAAAGAAGTTTTAAACAGCTGTGTGGTACGAGTGGTTTTAATGCTGTTGAAATGATGCACGGTGTTAGAAATCATCATGCTGGTAATGAACTGTGACAAAAACATGAACTGCGATGCGGGTATTTCAGATCAAAACAGTCCAGTCTGTTTGTCCCTTATATAGTATCAGGCAGACCATGTACTTTACTTTCAGTTGCTAACAAAAATTCAGATTTGTTATGAAGATCTGCTCATAGACTGAGAACCCTCACTTTTTTCAATCTTATTGAAAATAGTAGTGTGTTCATAGTTCTGTTGCTGTTCTATTATACAGAAAGGGGAAAAAAAAACCCAACCAAACTTTTTTACTTTCTGTACTTAGGAAAGTATCACAGCTTGAAAGAATTGGTTATATTGTGCAATGCTATCAGGTGGGAGGTGGTGAAGCACAACTAATGAATTTTGGACTCTGAAATAATTTATAATAAGGATCTCAAAATCTGGAAAATTGTTTTTGAAAGTTATTAGAAACAAATAGCACTTCTCAACTGCAAGGCTGAATGTTGATCTTTTGTTAGGTAGGCATGTCTAATGGCAAATGATTGTTCATAAGATTTTAATCTGCTCAAAGTTAGCTGTGCACCCCGTCTGTTCTTGAAATAGGTAGAATTAGGGAGGAGGAGGGGGGAAAAAACCTATTAGGAACAACAGATATTCTCTCTTAAAATATGTTGTTAGGTAGTGGGCTAACTTGTTCCCCATGTTCTGTGCCATTTTTGTTTTTTTCAATGTTGTATCAACTTTTTAAAATGTTCTATTATGTGTCAGGATTACACTGCTCTTTAATGCAAGTTTTCATTTCTTGGTTTGTTTTCTTGTCAGTATCTGAAACTGAATTTGGTTTTGGCCTTTTTTAAATAAAACCTCCTGTTTTTACAGGAAGACTATGAAAAAAAGTAAATGGGAAACACTGGACATAGCCTTTAAAATTGTTGTGGTTTAAGCCCAGCTGGTAACTCGGAACCACGCAGCCACTTGCTCACTTCCCCCGCTTCTTCCTCCTCCTGGTCCCAGAGGGATGGGGAGGAGAACTGGAAGAATGTAACTCCCATGGGTTGACAGTGTCCAGTAACTAAGGTATAATCCAAAACCACTACTGCTACCACCAGTAATAATAATGATAAGGGAAATAACAAGAGGAGAGAGTACAATCGCTCACCACCTGCTGACCAATACCCAGCCCGATCCGAGCAGCAATCTGGGCCTTCTGGGTAACTCCCCCCAGTTTCTATACTGGGCATGATGTGCTGTGGTATGGAATACCCCTTTGGCCAGTTTGGGTCAGGTGTCCTGTCTCTGCTTCCTCCTGGCTTCCCCTCCTCCCCGTCAGAGCATGAGACTGAGAAAATCCTTGGTCAGAGTAAACATTACTGAGCAACAACTAAAAACATGGGTGTTATCAGCATTGTTCCCAGGCTGAAAGTCAAAACCACAGCACTGCACCAGCTACTAAGAAGGAGAAAAAATGACTGCTGTAGCTGAACCCAGGACAAAAATACAAACCAAAGCTTTGACAGTATCTTTGCAAGATATCACTTTTTATTAGATGGCCTCTTGTCCTAGACTCCTGTAAATGCATTGCTGATAGATCTGCTCTGTTCACCTGTACTATATTCCTTATTAAGCTCTTGTTTGTTTCCTGTCTCTTGAGTGGTCATTTAAAAACGGTTTTATCCAAGTGCTCAAGTAAACAAGTGGATTTGTTGTTAAAATTCTCATGGGAATATAATGCTTTAAGGGACCTTTTTAGGTCGTTGAACCTGCCAGCTACTGCAAAAAATTCCTTTTCGCAAAACAAAGCATGTCACGGTTAATATTCCCTCTTATTTTCTCAGTGTAAGGCTGATGGCTCAAATTGCTGTTCCTCTCACTTACAATCTATGCTTATTCAAGGCCCATATATTCATATTTGTTACTATGCCAGTGTTGTCCTTTTGCTTAGGTAGTTTCCTGCCCTCCTTGGTGTTCCCTGCTTCCACAATGTATTTCGTAGAGAGAATGGTTATGCTGCTTTTTTGCCTGTGAGCTGTGTGTAGGTGAGAGTCCCCAAAGCGTGTTTGGTTCCAAGCAGGCTTGTCATGTTGACTATGGTGCCGCATGAGTGCATGGGCCAGCTAGTGTTTGGTATCTGTGGTGTGGGTAGGAAGCCCTCCTATTGTTTGGGGTAATGTGGAATATGATTTACAGATACTCTTGAGTCTTCAGAAGCCAGTTTAAGTCCATTGTGGTCAGGGTTGGTGCTGGAGCTAATTGGTCTGATTGCATCTGAATGGGCCTTTACAGAGGAAGAGCTTGTGTTTTGCCTTTCTTCCTGGTATTGCTTAAGCCCTTCAGGATTCTGTTAGCTTTGTTTGAGTATATAATATATAGACCCAACTTGATTTGTGTGTGCACACGCATAATAAGCTCTCCTAAAACCTGAAACACATCAAAGTAGGCACATCTTACAGAATCAGACTTATGGAATAATTTTAAAAGCTCCAGGGGAATAAACTTAGGTATGACTTGCTTTGTTGGGTGGACATTACGCACTTGTCTGCTTTACAATCCCTAAGACTTTTTATAGAGTCATAGAATAGTTAGGGTTGGAAAGGACCTTAAGATCATCTAGTTCCAACTCCCCTGCTATGGGCAGGGATGCCTCACACTAGACCTTGTCACCCAAGGCTCTGTTCAACCTGGCCTTGAACACTGTCAGGGATGGAGCATTTACCACTTCTTTGGGCAGCCCATTCCAGTGCCTCACCACCCTCACAGTAAAGAACTTCTTCCTTCTTTCTAATCTGAACTTCCCCTGTTTAAGTTTGAAGTCATTCCCCCTTGTCCTATGCTCCAACCCTGGCAGTGTTCAAGGCCAGGTTGGACAGAGCCTTGGGGCGACATGGTTTAATGGTGTCCCTGCTCGTGGCAGGGGCATTGGAACTAGATGATCTTAAGGTCCTCTCCAACCCTAACTTATTCTACGATTCTACCACTACAGTCCCTGATGAAGAGTTGGTCTGCAGCATTCTTATAGGCCTCCTTCAGATACTGGAAGGCTTCTATGATGTCTCCACGCAGTGTTCTCTTCTCCAGGCTGAACAGCCCCAACTTTCTCAGCCTGTCTTTGTATGGGAGGTGCACCAGTGCTCCTTATCATCCTCATGGCCCTCCTCTGGACTTACTCCAACAGCTCTATGTCCTTCTTATGTTGAGGACACCAGAACTGGACACAGTGAGGGTTTTCCAGTGTTGGTTAGGGGAGCACTGCTGTATCCCTCCTCAAGGTTTGCTCCTTTCCAATTCTTTTCCTGTCTTTCCTCAAACCAGTTTTTCTCTGGAAAAGCTTCCCCTGTGATGTTGTACCAAATATATCATTATAGTTCTGATGGGGGAGAGCATCACATCTGCTTTGTTTATTGTTGCCTTAGTAGAATTATTTTGAATAGCTGTTATATTTGCTCGATGCCTGTGGTTCTTGGGAAGTGAACTCATGTTTGCCAATTTTTCATTGACCTGTGTAAGTTCTAGTGTAGTCTTTCCCTTTGAAAGCTCTGTATGCATTGGATTACAAACCAAGCTTAGTTGCTCAGATCTTTTTTTACCCTTTTCCCTTAATTAAAAATCTGTATTTCCTATACTGTAATCATTGATATCGTTCTTGTCTTCAAATGTTTGAAACTACTGCAGCAGCAGAAAATGCAGTTCATATGGTGGAGCTTTCTGTGGTCAGCCTGTCTGGCTCTACTCTTTCAAATGTCCTGAACTTCTTCAATTTGTCTTCCACTGACTCGTACTAGTATACCCTCAGTTTCTGTCTTACTTCTGTGTCCTTCATTTTGGTAAACTCTTTGTTTCTATTACCTGGATTTTCTCCTTTCTATCACACAACTCCATTTCTTGTCTGGTTGTAATATATGGCAGAAGAGATTTTTGCTGTATGTTGTACTGTTCTGCCCAGTGTGCTGCCATAGCCTAATGTGTAGCCAAACTGACCGTCTGCAGTTTTCACTTTATTTCTATGCTTTCTTAATCTCTGAAAAAGAGCTCTTTCAATTAATTGTACACTCTTCTTTTAAAGTTACTGGGAGGTGTTGAAGGCTGGTTTTTGATCCTATGTTTTTGGTGAGAGCTGCTCATTTACTGTGGTTCTAACCTTGGTCTTGATTTGTCCCAGGAAAGAGAGAATGAATTTGTTAGTGAGCAGTGGGGGTGTGCTGCAAGCCATAGGTCATTAACAAATTACTCAGAGCCCTTTGTCATTAAAGACCCTCCTCTCAAGTCCTGAGTTGGTTCAGTACACAGAAATGGAGCTAGACTTTCACATCTAAAATGTATAGTTCCATTCAGTTGTTTTGCTTGTGTCTTTTGCTTATTGCAAAGTTACCTTAACTCTACTTGCTGTTCTTTCTGCCTTAGGTTTAACAACTCATTTTCTTCTCACTTCAAGGTTTTGCCATATGTTGTGGTAGAGAAGGACTTGGGGGTGTTGGTTGATGAGAAGCTGAACGTGAGCTGGCAGTGTGCGCTTGCAGCCCAGAAAGCCAACTGTATCCCGGGCTGCGTCAAAGGAAGTGATCCTGCCCCACTACTCTGCTCTTGTGAGACCTCACTTGGAGTACTGTGCAGTTCTGGTATCCTCAGCATAAAAAAGGACATGGAGCTGTTGGAGCAAGTCCAAAGGGGGGCCATGAGGATGATAAGGGGCTGGAGCACTTCCTGTATGAAGACAGACTGAAAAAGTTGGGGCTGTTCAGCCTGGAGGAATTTCTTCACAATGAGGTTGGTGAGGCACTGGAATGGGTTGCCCAAGGAAGTTGTGAATGCTCCAGCCCTGGAAGGGTTAAGGCCAGGTTGAACAGAGCCTTGGGCAACATGGTTTAGTGTGAGGTGTCCCTGCTCATGGCAGGAGGGTTGGAACTAGATGACCTTAAGGTCCTTTCCAACCCTAACTATTCTATGATTATATTAAGGGAGGGGAGGAGAAGTGGAAGCAAATGTCTAGAAGTGATAGCACCACAGAAATGTGAAAATGTCTTGGTACATGTTCATCCACCTAGACTATTATATGGCTATCACAACTAATTATAATTTCGTTTTAGAAGATTGTATCAAATAAGAGATAATTGAAATTTTAAAAGCAGTGTGAAATGAAAATAGCTTTTACTTTATCCGTTGTACTGGGAACCGTATATGGAGAGCACTGCTATTTGCCCAACAATTTTGGTGATAATCTGAATTTTAAAAGCTCTTCCTTGACAGCTGTGGCCAGATGTATGCTTTCCTCTGCATTATTACTGCTTCAGGATGGCAATTACAGCCTGGCAAATAGGCCAGATTGAGGAACAGAAGACCTGCAGAACCTGCCTGTTTAAATTATATTACCAGTTAACAGCAGGGTTACCTCGGCACTTCTCAGCTCTTCTGCATTTATTGCTTTGAGGAGCCAAGCATTTTTACAGCCTTTTAATTTTCTACGTAATTTTAAAACCCTCAAGAAGCAACAATGGGAAGGACCATTAACACCTCAGCTATGGACTAATGAGGAGCAAAACTTCTGTGCTGGAGATTTGCTCAGTTCCAGTTCTGTTTTTTCCCTTTCATTCTTTGTGTTCTCCCCTTAGTTGTGGTGGCTGTTTGCTCACAGTACACCTGAGTAAGGATAAGAGGAACTACTGAAAATGAATGAAACATTGGTTGCAAGGATATGTCTGTTAATCTTGACAAGCTCCTTCATGTGCAGTAACTTTTTTTGTTTCTTTTCTGGTACTGCCGCTTCGGCCTTGATACAAGAGAGGTTTCTACAGTTTGTGTTCTTTAAATAGTTGAAATCTTTTTCTTATAGTTGAAATGTCTTTTTAGTTTCTTCCTTCATCCATGAAGGAAGCGAAGACCTAAGTTTGACAAATAACTTCTCTCTTCTTTATAATTCCCCTGCAACACTCTGAAGGTGCTTCTTTCCCTTAAGTTGCACCTTTCTAGTCTGTTTCAGTTCTGAGATGAGAAGGAATGCAGAATTTGTCCCATATCTGTATGTGGATTAGTTCCCTTTATTTTGTGTTAATTTTCATGTGAGTTCTTCATCTGGATTTCTTTGTTTTAGAAATAGCCATGCATTTGTTCTGACCTTGATTTTACCTGTGTGGCATTAGGAAAACAGAAGGATATAAATTAACAATAACAGTTAATGATACTGTCTAAATTGAAAAGTAAAATAGTAGAAGATAAACCATCAGTAAATGCATTGGTAAAATGCTCTGAAATATACTGCTTATCTTTTTTTGATATATTGCATTTTCTGAGCTCAGACAAATATTTATTCCTTGAAAGCAATTTCACATTCATTTATCCTTGCAGATATAACTTTGCCCTTAAAGTCTCTTGTGACAAAAATATTGTTTTAGAGGAAAAATAACCTGAAGCTCATTCCCTACTGCTTAAACCTTTTGCTGCTGTATTGGGAGTTTTATGAGGTATGGTTTTATGATGTTTGTGCCAAAGCATGATCAGCTGCTCTCTCTCTCTCTGCCTCCCAGTTTTGTCACTGGGTGGTTTCTTATATTGCTTATTGTACCTGAAATCCAAACTATATTAAAGTGTATCTTTCCACATTAGCCTGTTTCCAAAACAGATTGTTGTCTTAATTCTTAGTGTATTAGTTCATCAGATGGCTGAGTTTGAAGAAACTATCCATAGAAAATAGAGTGTGAAACTAGCAAGGTAGACTTTGTTTGTCAGTCATGATTTCTACATTGTTGATTAATTAAAGGCATTGCTTAAATCCGGGCTCAATTTATTTTTTTTTTTTTTTATGATTGTATTTCTTTTTTTTTTTTTTTTTTTTTTTCCCTTCCCCAAATTGTGCTGGTTTAGTTTACAGAAAAATGTGTGGGTGCTGGCAGATTGCAGTGTTTTGTAAACCTGTGAGGAAGTAGGTAGGCTGCACCATTAATCTTGGAACATTTTTTGGTTTTTAATTTCCTTTTCCGGTGCTTGAATATGAAATAATTGCAAACTATGCAAAGTTGCTTAAAACAGAATGCTGATTTTCTTTAAAGCATTGATTTATGGTTGGTGAGCTATCTTCTTACATCTGTCTATATTTTGGGATGTTCCCTTCAAAACGAATTTGGAAGCAGTCACATTTCTCCAGAAATGGCCTGCTAAATGCAGAATGCTTCTACCTTTTTACATGGTTAAAAGAAAAAGGAAAATTATGCTTGTAATAAGAAATGTTAGAAGGGACTACAGATTAGGGAAAGGCAACATACTGACAAAGAAATTAAATAGAGCTTCAGGAAGTCAAAAATCTTGTTGAGTCTGGGCAGAAATCAATACGCATTTTTGAGAATGGTGGTATTGAGTATTCTATTTTGAAAAATACTTCCATCTCTGGCAAACTAGAGTAAATTACTATAGTAGAGATGTAGATGAATTTTTTAGTGACTTTTCTAGGTATGCACACTGGGAGGTCAAAGTTGTCTGTCTTGCTAGACTTTTCTAGCTGTTGCTGTGTCTGGATTTCCAGGCACCCTGTTGGTACCCTGGGATGGTGAGCAGTTTCTGAGGACATTTCCTGGACGAGCATCTGTCATCCACTGTGCTGCTCTGCCTAAGCACAAATTACAGCAGCTGCCCTGTGAGTGATCTGTGCCCACCCTGAACTTCATAGGTATTTGTTGCTCAGAACTGTATGGCAAGCTTCAAAATGTTCTTGTTAATAGGATCAACAAGGTTTCCCCTGCTCTCCCCTCCACCCCCATTACCAGTGTTCTTCTGTTACAGGGAAGTAAATCATACTGTTTTTAACATTTTCATTAAAGCTCAGCTGTGACTTCTGTTTTGACTTTGCACTGAGTGAGAGATGGTTCAGCTTGAACCATTGAAAAAGCTGATTCTGAGATGTTAGACTGTGCTCGTCTCATCCTGCTCTTTTATTTCTTCTTGTGAAGAAACTGCTTTGTCTGAGCGGTTTGGCCAGAGCTGCTGGAGAACAGGAGAAAAACCTGAAAGCATTTGCATTTTTCCACCTTCATGATTAGTCACAGCTGCATGTTTTTGCTGTTTGATACTAATGCAGTTGCAGCTTCTCTCTATGTGAAGACCAGTTCTTGCAAATAAGTGCTTCAGACTGGAGGAGGGCAAGTAGATGTGTTTAATTGTCTTTAGGCCTCAATGCTGCTCTGAGTTCTTTGTAGAGGAATATCTACATGGTATAGAAAAAAGAAACTTGACTTGTAGTGGAGAATAAGACTGTGTGAATGGAACCAATTGTGCTAAAGTGAAGTGAAACAAGAGTTAGACTATACGCCAAATTACCTGTGGTGTGTCTCTAAAACATCCTCTGCTGTGAGCAGACTACAAGAAAGCTTACTTTTTTGCAAGACCCACATAAAAATATATGTTCTCTTGCACTTACCAGTTAATGATAGAAATTGCTGATGACTGAAAGTATTTATTTGCTGTGAAAATAACATGCTTATGTGGCACAGTGTCACGGTTGAATGGAAAGTAATAGGATCGTATATTATAGACGTAAATGATACCAGAACATGCGTTATTGGCACACTCTTACTCAAGGGAGCAAGTTAGTTTCTGTGTGTTTTACTGTGAGTTGAAAGGATTTTGAGCCTAAGCTTTATGATTTTACATTTCTGAACAGGGTAAGATGCTTGTGGGTACTGGAAGATTCTGAGATGCCACTGGTTTTAGTGGACCCAGTTTGTGCAGTGGGAGGGGGATTGGCTTTACTGCAGGGAAGAAGCTTCAGGCTAATGGGTGTTTGGGATGTGGTTTCACTTAGGTTTTTCCAGCTATGGCAGTCAGTCCCTGTATCTGGCTGGCTTTTTTCAGCGTGGGGAACGTAACATTTGCATTGTTTTGCTTTTTTGTTGTTTCCTTCCATTGAGGCGGGGGGACGTGTTCTCAGATGAGCACTTGTGCATTTTCATAAGCCACAAGCATTCCTTTGTGGATGAAAGTGTTGTAAAACATCTGAAAGCTATTTTCTTTGACATAAAATTCTCTATTTAAATAATATGTGGAATCATTTCTTATTAGAGCTGAAGTAGATGAAATTGGTACAATGTTCTGATGTAATGGACTGTATGAAACTGGGCTTTTTTAAATAAAACACTTTCTGAACTTGTTTCGAGCTATGAAACAACTTGGACTGAGCTGTAGGGAATACCAAAAAAAAATAAAAAAAAAGATCATTTCCTACAGTCTACTGGGAAATGTGTGCCATTGTTAAGCAGTATGTGTTCAAAGGGAGTTGGCCCTTTGCTTTTGGGGTAAAGAATATATTATTCGGTGATGGGATGTGAGAAATGGCATATGGTGCTGCTCCTAAGAATTATGTAAATTGTTAATGCTAGTGTATGATTTAGCACTTTAGGAATAGTACTTCTCTTCACAGGGAGATGTTCATTAGATTGATTTGAATCTGTGCAATGTCATGGTGGAGCTAGCCAGAATAAATTCCCAGTTGATCCAGTTTTGTGAGTAAATCCTGGATATATAATTTTACCAAATGAATGATCCACTAGGTATAATGTTTGGCATGCCAGCAGTTAATACATATATACACATATATTATTTTTAATTTTAACTTGGTGTTGCTCATTGCTGTCCACACAGTTTGAATCCCTGAGGGGCGTTGCTGCTAGGACATGAATGTGAGAGAGATCAGATGTTCCATGGAAATTTTGGGAAGACTAGTAGGATTAATTAGCGTGAAGGCCATATGCTCCTAGGCTGAAGGTCCAGTCCAGAGAATTGAAATGGCTGATCCTGAGCAGAAGCAAGAAGCAGTCTGAGGTGCTAACAAGGGTGCTGAATTTCACAGTTTGCAAATCATCTTGGCCTGACTTGCTGTGTGTTGTACGGCTTTTTCTTCTACCCAGATGCTCTGCATTGAACATCACGACTTGAATCCAGACGAGAGCGTTTTGATCAGCCAGCTTGACAGTTTGCCACAGGAAGAGAGCAGGAACAGCCATTTAATTTGTGTTCATCCACTATGCTCTTGATGGTGACAATATGATACTTATTTGTTTCTTACTTCTCTGAGGCCTCCTGAGAATATACATTTCTGAACAACCAGGGTGTGACATGCTTTTTTTCACCTATGAAGATAGGCATTTTAATTAGTACTTTTCAAGGCAGAGTATTACAACTTGTCGTCATTGTGACTTTCAGAAGTCAGGTGAACTGCTCTGCACAGCAGTATGGCTGCAAAGCAGAAAAAGCAAAGATGCTTTTGAGCAGTTCTGTGTTTCTCAAAGTAAAGTCCTTGATTTTGAGGTCAGAATAAATGACAGCTGTGTTAATTGGGAGAGCAGATCCTCTTCCTTTCTCCCAGTACATAATATTTCCAGTAGTCCTGTTGGCCTGTGACTTGTGAGACATATTAAAATCTCTTTGGGGGACATGGTGTATGTAGGCAGTTTTATCCAGAAGTACTGAGTGTCAGTGGCTGTTAGCAAGGAGTAGCGGAAAAAATCTGTACAGTTGTTTGACACACAGGGTTTGTTCTTCAGTGTTTGGAGGAAATAGTTGCTCAAGGCATTGCTGCATCTGTATTGCTAAGCATGGTGGTTACACTCTTTGTACAGACCAGCAGACCTTGGGCAGTGCTTCCACTGCTGGCAACTTAATCTTTTGGTAAGAAAAATGTGTGTGAAAAGTAGTTCTGGTTGCGTCTTGAAATGCTATATTGTTGTTGTTTCACTTACTGTCCCATTTGTGCATTTTGTATTGGGGAAGGGGATGACAACAATAAAATATTGGCTGTAGGTGAAACCACTGTGTAGTACTAGCTTTCTTCATACCTTATTACTACTTGGCACATAATGGGGAAGACCTGTTAAAACAGTTGAGCCTGCTAATGGATATCCCTAACTGTATAATTTAAGCAGTAAGTAAAATAAGGGTAAAGACAGGATAGTAATAGTTAAATTTCCCATATAAGGCCTTTAACGGTAGTACGTACACCAGCACATCTGAACAATCATATCTATGCTTTAGTGTCTTATTGGAGCAACAATATGATTTTATATGTGTAGCTTTGCTGTTGTAGTCCAAGGAGCAGCACACTCACTGTATTGCTTCACATCCTTTCCCTTTGCAACACCATTGAAACAGAGATGGGATGACTTAAATCTTAAAATTTACTTCCTATGTAACTCAACTGGTTAATGATCTAATCATAAATGCTTTGGAAATGATGAACAAGTGCTGTCCTAAATGAACATACCTTTATCTGGAAGTGTTGAATCACTTTTCGAAGTGCAAAATGTAGCCCAGACTTAAGTAGAGAGCTGTGACCAGTGCCTCCCTTATTCATGTATGTCAGATGGGAACCAGAGGTGCTGGCTGGGCTCTTACCATCAGATTCAAGCTTAACAGAATGAGTTTATCCAAATTCTTGCCCAGTTGTTTATCCAGTTTTGACTTAGTCTTAATTATTACACAAATTCCTACTGTGCAAGCTGAGGGCTTTGTATTGTTGTGCTGCTTTCTAAAAAGGCGAAGCGATTTTTTATTTTATTCATTTGGCTTATGATATTATGACAGGGAGACTAATTTGATCTTAGAGTTATGAAGGGGTTGCAAAGTCCTCCTAGAACCTTTTTTGGGTTCCAAAAATTGAACCAACCAATCAAACAAAAAAAACCCACCACAAAACCCCACCACAAACCAAACTTCTTCAGTACAGTTATATTGGAAGGAAAATCATCTGCCTGCACTATTCAGTTGTCTGCCAAGTTGAAAGACATGATGTATTGTATGCGTGTGAGGGAATGAATTGACAGAGGCAATAAAATAAAGTCTGCCAAGGTAGAGGGTCTGGGGATGTCACATACCATAATTCTGCACTGCATTTTGATTGTTCTCCCCTGCTACCTCATACCCTCTTTCCTCCAAGGATAAGCATTTCTTCTCAAAGGCTGCCATCAACCTCTGCAATTATTTCATCAATATGTTTTATATCTATATATATACATATAGTACTATACTACAACTGGATAATACACTACCTTGTGACTTGGAAATCTGTTGGGTTTAACTTTTCTTTTTTGTGGAGGCTCTTTCAATTATCTGGTAATCTTACTGGTGCTGGAGTGAGACAATTGTATGTTATAGCACCATAATCTGGCAAAGTGGTAAATAAGAACTTCACAACTATGGCTTTTTGCACCACCAATTGCAACTGAATCGCTGGGAGCTTGTTTGCTTCCGGCAATTAACAATTGTGGAACAACATAATTCCAGAGCTGGTAACTTCACATGACTTTGGTGCTTAGGATATCCTTTTTAATTTAAAAGAAAATATTTTTCCCATCAAAATAATATTTTAGTTGCATGTTACTATTCAAGAGGCCAATATTTCTTAGATGTGTGCATACAGGTTGTTTTTTGTTTGGTGGTTTTGTAATGTTTTTTGTTTTCTTAAATTGATGTACAAATAATAGCAAGAACTTATACTTTAAAACCCCTTTTCTTTGTGTTTCTGCTTGTTCTAGTAACCACTTCTTTTTCTCTAATGTCTTTATGAATAAAGCTAACTTTAATTCCAAAATATAATTAAGGAAATTCTCAGTTGCATTTTCTGGGATTCAAGATGTGTATACTGTGCAGCAAAAGAATCTCTTTCCTGTGGGAAGCAATTTTAACTTTATGAAATTAGCCAGTGGGGAATTGTTGTATCTGCTTTAGCAGTGTGCAGATACAGGTAAAAGCTGTGCATAGAGCCCTTTGTAGGAAGAAAGACAAGATGTGCGTAGAAGTGCTGAGACCAGCTTACAGTTCATCAGTTTGAGCATGTCTAAGGGTGACCCCTCTCTCCATCTTTGTTCTCTCAATGAGTAATAATGGCTGCAGCTGTATGTTTGACACAGCTACTAATTTTAGTTTGATAGACACAGAAATTAACAGTGTAAAAGGTCTTAAGTCTGTTCCTTTCATTGCTTTCTGGTGTTTATTTGGTAATTGCAAACTTTAGTTGAAATAACTGACCAACTTGACACACAGGAAATTGATTCAGAACTTCAATCTTCTGCTGCCATGCACTGTTAACTTTGCTTTACAGCTCTCATATTAGACAATCTCATCTCTAGGCTAGCAGCCATAGACCTGCTGAGAAGGGGAAAAGCACTGCAGAAGAGCTCATCAGTGCAGTGAAGGCAGAAATGGTCCTGTAAATATGCCCTCCCCATCAAATGATGACTGCACGTTCATTTGTGTCAAGAACACCCCTTCAGTGATAGGGATCCCAGCCAAGAGGAAGAGAGAGGATGGTAATGCAGGGACATGATTGTCAGCTGTATGGCTGCTTGCATTTTGGGGGATCACAAGGTAACTTGCCTGGCAAGTACAAAAAAAATTTAGAGATCATTACATGTCTGAACAGACTCTTGGTCTGGAATTTAGCCAGTGGTCATGGCCCATGTATCTATCTTGTACTGTTGAGGGGTCTCAACAGTGTGTAAGGGGGACCTCAATAGTAACATCATCTGAAAAGCTACAAGTGTTGTGCACAGGACTAGAGAAGTGAAAAGCGGTGATTGAATATATATATATAAAGAGATGGGGAATGGGGGAAATGTCTGAAACAGGGGAGGCCTGTGTAGCATTTTCAGATGTTTTTGTCAAAATAGCAGTGAAGTAATTTTAAAAGTGGTGAAAAGCTAATGCATCTGGAACTATGTGTAGTTTGGGATGAACCACTGACCAAGAGTGGGTTGTGTTTAAAACTTTCGTTGGTAGAAAAAAAATATAGCAGATGTTATAAAACTCAAATAGGAAACAGTGAGGTTTGAATAGAACACTATTTAATTGGGGCTTGATTAAAAAGGACACTTGGGCAGATGTATCTTTAAGAAATAGACTGGGGAACTTAATGCTACAGCTGCTGCAAGAAGCAGCTACTTGGAGATCCCCACGAGAAAAAGCTCTTTACCTGCCCCTGAGAAATGCAGAAGGTGTGATTCCTAAAGTTACTGCTGGAGCCCTTCTTGTATTGGCCATATGCTTATTTGTAGAAGAGTCCATAGCAGCTGGACTTGGTATCAAAAAGGGAAACAGGAACAGGAGAAAGACAACTGAGGAAACAAAGATGGCTCTTCCTAAAGTAGTTCAAGAGTAATGGATGAAACTACAGGTTTTATGTCAGTATTAGGCAAGCTGGTTGAAACTAGTAAGGAATAGAACTAATTGGTGCATGGAAACAGAGCAAAACAAGGAAGAATCCAAGTGAGTTTTGTAGTGGGAAGCTGATCCTAATGCAATTATCGAAACCTTCAAAGGGATCAGTTGGGACTGTTAAGTAACCAATGGAAAATGAACAAAGGTTTCTTGCACTGATAAAAGGTGATGATAAAAGCTAAGAAATTTAACTTAAAAGAGTCAACTTTCAAGTGTAAGGAAGTTACTACCAGACCTGTCTTGTTCTACTCTTTCTTGTTGTCTTAGAAGAATGTAGTACTGGTATGCTGATGATCACTGTTGAAGAAAGATGAGAGCTAACTGTGAAGAGCTACAAAAGGGTCTTGGAGTATTGACTGGCTGGGTAATAAAAAGGCAGATGAGATTCAGTATAGATAAATGTGGAGTGATGTACATAGGAATCCTAATTTTCATATGAAATCTGGGCTCTGAACTCACTGTTATAATTCAGGAGTGAGATCTTTGTGTTTTTAAAATAGAGAATTCTATGAACATGTCAGATTGGCACTTGGCAGCTGTCAAAAAGCTGACTCAAGGGTTAGGAATTATTAGAAAAGCAATGGAAAACAGAAAGGAACATTATATGACCGCATAAACCCATGCATTGCCTGCATCTCTGCACAGCTATCATCCTTCCAGTCTCAAGAAGAGTAGCAGTAGCAATGGAAGCAATTCAGAGGTGGGTGAAAGGCATCATCTATGTACAGAATGGTGCCTGTGCAGCAGAATTAAATAGGCTATACTTGTCAGTCTGAAAAAGAATAGGGGGAGAGGAGAAAAAGACTATTAGAGGTCTGTGATGATCTGAGTGACATGGAGATGGAGAGTAGAGGATTGGTTTCTTTTCAGAGAGGACCTGGAGCCTGTCTGATGAAACTGAAAGGTTTGAAATAGCACCAGGAGTTAATAGCACTTTATACAAGTGTGCTGTGGAACTCTGCCGTGAGGTGGTGGGGTGCAAAGAAGTCGTATTTTCATATACATGTGAAAGCAAATGGGCAAACTCAAAATTCATTGATATGCTTATACACACACATTCCCCCTTTTTCAAAGCACTTGGACTGCAGGTTTTTGAAGCCTATGGAATGCTGGGAAAAAATTTAATACACGCCTTAGTCTTCCTACCTTCCTTTGCCGTCCATTCTTGGTCACTGTTGCAGACTGGAAAAAAGGCTAGATAGGTCTCTGTTATGATCTGGTATTTTTGCAAATTTCCAGATTTAAATCAATTTTAGTAAGATATTTAGCTCAAAATTACTTGGGTTTTATTGTTACATATCTCTTTGGAAAGTTATGTGTAAGGGTAACTCAACTCTGGTGCAAATGTGTCTAATGCTGCTTATTGTTAAGGTTTGAGCTTAGAAAATTCAGAAATAGTGATGAAGGGCATTCATCATTGCTGAGGACAAGGAATCCCAGAGTTGAAGTTATTTGGTCTCTTAAAAGAAGTGAAAACAACACGAGACATCATAATCTACCTCCTCCTCCTCCTTAGTCTCACAGTATAGTTGTAATTTTAAAATAAAAGAGACAAAGCATTTAAAGTTAAAAACTTGCTCTACTTTCCCCACTTGCTTTTCAAAGCTTCTCTGACTTGCTTTCTCCTCCTAATTCTTGGTCTTAAACATATTCTCATTTTACAGTAAGATTTAACTATCGGCAAGAAGAACCTATAGAGAGCTTATAGCAGCTATAGTCAGATGGAAAGGACCTAGCCCACAAGTCCTTTACTCGGAGTAAAATTTGATAACATGAATTGTGCTGGACACGAAGAAGATCTCTTGATGTCTGAATACAGTATACTGGAAGTTATTCATGGTTTGTGAAAATAAAAACAAAACAAACCTCCCACATTTTTGAGTATGGTGAATACTGTGATAAACCCATGTAAGTTAATAAAATAAACATGGAGATGACTTATGTATTTTCACTTGGAACATGTCTTACAAATTTTAGGAAGACAGGATACAGCAGAGGTGAATGAGAATTGAAAATAATGAATTTTGGTCTCCAGAGTTAAAACAATGAAACTAGCTGATAGTAAAGCTTCTTAGGTCTGCTTGTATCATTTTCATTTAGATCAGTTTATATGGGATCCAAGATGTTAGGGCTGGTGGTTGTTTTTGTTTTGATGTTTTTTGGTTTGTGTGGTTTGTGTTTTTTTGGTTGTTGTTGTTTTGGGTCTTTTTGGTTTTTTTTTTGGTTTTTTTTTTTTGGGGAGGGGGTTCCTTCTAGGAACATTGACTGAAATGGCAGAACTTTAATGAAGTGTTTGGGTTTTTTTTGTTTTGTTGTTTTTTTTTTTTTTTTTTTTCTTTCTTGAGAGAAATTATCTGGTAGCTGGTTCAGTCACTGCAGTAATTTCTCTTTTGTTTTTGTATTAGCTATGATTTTCAGAAATCCTTCTGTTGAGTAAAACAATTCATAGATGCTTCCTATGTGGGGAGAGAGCAAACAAGTGGCCTCAAGGGGACTGCTACTGGAAGCATAGCCTTCACTTGGTTTACATCACTACCATTTTCCCAGGATAATTAGGTATGCACAGTAGGCAAAGACATATGTAGTTACCATCTGATACCAGCAGCAAGGCAACTGCAGTCTGCAGTTTGAGTCATCTTAGTTGCATTCCTATCTTAGTCATGAAAGCTTTTTTATTTAAAAAAAAATAAATAAAAAATTAAAGTCTTCTGCACCAGAAGTAAAATGTGAACATGAAAATGTTTGCCTGGATTTAGTTAATAATTTTAACTACTAATAAATATAATATTAATAAAAAGTTAATAATCTTCACTGGATTTGGTTAATAATTTTTCTCTTTGATATTTTTATAATTAATGTAATTGGGGAGGGGGGAGGGAGGGAACAGAGGGCAGGGGAAAGTTGCTCAGATTTCTTCAGGCCAGCCAGGGTGAAATGACTTTTCAGTGGTATGCAGTCCAGTAGCAAAGGCAGAAAGCTTCGCTTGTGGGGCTGGTGCATTGGTCCTTGGCACAATGCTGCAGTGAAATCTCTAGCTTGCATTATAATTTAAAGAATTACCCCATTTAGAAAAGCAAAACAAAACCCAAATGAAAAATTGGGGTGGAAATGTGAATTAATGGTGGGAAGAGTTGACAAAAGTCTCCTAAATTTTTTCTTGTATGTCATAGCTGTTAATAAAGATAGCAAAATCAAGTTTTGTGTGCGTTTCTCAACTTCATTGTATGGTGTTGAAGAGTGGCTTTGCATTGATTGAAATAAATACATGAGGCTTCTACTTGAGATTCTGACTTTAGATTCTAGTATTTTTTAAGGTTTTTTATGGGCTTCATGTGTACCTCTGACCATTGCTTTCCTTTGGCTCAGAAGTACCCTGTTACAAAACTATAATTTGGCAGTTCTAAAATGTTAAAAAAATTATTAAAAAAGCATCTTTCACTTACCTTGTATTTCTCACTGAGAAAATGCATGTGAGTTTTGAATTTGCACTTACTTTACATGTTGAGCTGCAGTGCTGTGAACTGTGGCAGAGGCAGCTCTTGAATACAGAGAAGACTTATGTGATGCAACACAACATACAGTTTTGTCTAGTTAATTAGGTAAACAGTGTTTGAATACAAATGAGAATAATGTTTAAAAACATGAGAAGCACTCTGAATATGTAACTCAAATAATTAGCAGTAATATTTCAGAATATTTTCTGGAGGAATACAATCTCTTTGGGTGGGTTTCCTAGGGTTCTTGTTTGGCATGGTTAATCTCCATAAGCTAATGCAAGGAAAGGTAGCTGAAACAGTTTGTAAACGGTAGATTTGCTTCCCCAAAACCCTTGAAATACTATAGTACTACTAACTTGGCTAATTTAATGAAATGTATGTGGGAAATCCTCTAGGGATAGTTAACTTTAGTAATAGTATCAAGTTTTGCATAATTTTTTTTCTCAGACTCTCCTAATTAAAACAGCAGGGGAGCTCATGGAAATTCTTTAATATTTTTGTAATTGTAAATGACTTTCTATATTTGGAATGCTTGGGGAAAAAAAAAGCAACAAAACCCAAGATGATTAATGTTTTATTACTATTGGAAAGGAAGAGTACAATTATGCCATGCTTTCTTTTTCCAATTCATTCTTTTACTCTGCAGTTCTGCTTCTTCCCTGTAGCAAGTCACAATGCTGTGGAATTGGAAATAAAAAAAACCCACAACAAAAGACAGCCAAAACCCCTGCGTCTGCTGCTAGTGAAACTTAGCTGTGTGATAACATTTGTCATCAGAAGAGAGCAAGACCTATCTTCATCCTTTTTTTCTTCCAGCCAAATTAGTGTGGTGCTCCCCAACAGAGGACCAGCTGTGCAGGAAGAGCTCAGATGTTCTCAGCAAGTTGAGGTTTCTGTTATGAATCTTTCATTGATAAAATAAGTGGGGGAAATAAAAACTTGTATATGGCTTTGATCATTGAGAAGTGGTCAGGAATCATGAGAGGAATGTGAGGTTCTGTATAGACAAAGATGGACCATTTCTGAAGGATCTTTATAGCCACTGCAATCACTTGGCCAAAGACATGGAAGCCCTTGTTTCAAGGGGGTGGGAGGTGGGGGTGGGAAAGGTAAAAAAAGGAGATGGGAGGGAGGGCAGATTATTTTATGAATAAGATTCGCCAATGCCTTCAGTGCTCGTAGTGAGATGATCCCAGTAAGAGGTTTAGGTGCTTTGTTTTTTTTTTAATCTTCAGAATAGGTGGAAAGGATTTTTTTTCTTGCCTGTATTCCATGTTCCTGTGCCCATCCTGGAAGACAAAGTGGAAAGGTGTACTGCAACCTTGTAAGTGATGTCCCTTAGGAAGCATTTAATTTTTGAAATGTCAGGCAAAATCTCCTGCATTCTTCAGTTGAAACCCTTTATCATATATGACCTGCTTCTGGAGAAGAGTTTCAGCCGCCTACAGCCTGGCAGGAAAATAGAATAACTGTTTAAAAAAAAAAACAACCAAACAAAAAAAATCCCCCTCAATCCTCTCCTGTTGCAGCTCCTGACTTGACTTTCTAATGTAGCAGTTACAGGCTGAATCAACAAGCTGGAATAAAAATCTAACCGAGTTACTAGCATGCGATGGATGCAGAATATGTGTATACTTATCTTTATAGAATCAGTCCACGAACCTTTTTCTAGAAGCAAGTAAAAATTATTGGCTTGTCAGAAAACGTGACAGATGAAGCTCATCAGGAAGGCTGCTTTTCCTGTGATACTGCATAATTAGGGACTTCCCTTTGCCCATCAAATTGGGAGGGGAGTGTGTGTGTATATGCATGTGTGTGTTTTGGAGTTAGCTTGATCCTTAAAAATTTGGGTGAAAATGAACAGAGTTGGATTTAGGGTTCAGGTTGTTGTTCTCTCTGTATTTCTGTTTTGTTCTGGCTGACTGGAACCTGCTCCCATTTAGAATTATGTGTCTTTTTATCTGAAATTGAGATGTTGTCTTAAACTGTTCCCTTGGGTAGAATAGTACAGAAACCACAAGCACTTGAGGAGAAAGATATTTTTATGACCGCAGAAATTAACATTAACTGGCAGATATATGGAATGGGAAACCCATCTGAAGGCTACAGCTGTGGAAAAAAAAACAAAACAAAACAAAAATGGAACAATTGATTTCTTTTTTTGTGTCCCGTTTTCAGATTACAAGTTTCATTTCTTTCTTTTGTGTATGCAGAACAGAGATAAGTAAAAGGAAAGTTACATGTGAGTAGAAAATTGTAACTTAAAGTGACTTGGAAACCTTCTTCTTGGACTCTGGGCAGATTTTTTACTCAATTGGTTGTTTCAAACTTAGACTGAGCCTTGCAGCATATGTGGAAGATCTTCATACGGTCAACACTCCTTTTACCTGGTATAAAGAAAGTTGGAAGTTATTGCTGTTGCCATAGATGCAGGTTTTAGCAGACAATAACAGAATTGTTGATGCTACTCTCAACAGACTGAATTTGAGTTGGAGAGTGGGAGTGTGCTTTTAAATTTTTACTTGAGGTTTTGATTTTTACTCTTAACTAGGTAGGTTTCTGTAGTCAAGACCAAGTCAGTTTCTTTTTCTTCCTTTTTTTTTTTTTTAACTTCAGACCTTAATAACTTTATCTAAGATAGCAGTGCTAATGCAATAAAATTCCTTTCTCTATTATATATGTACTACTGCCCGTTAAACCTTTTGTGGGAATGTAACTCTGGCTGTGCAGCCCTGTTTCTGATCAAAAGGGCACAGCAAATATAGTAAAAGGTGTAAATGTGTTCAGTGGTGAGACAAGAACCCCAGGTAATTGGCCTTTACTTTCATCTATAGGAATCCTTCTTCTGTGGAGTTGCTTTTCTGGAGTATCCTTGCAATGTCTTCACAAGTTGAGACGTGATGCTCATTAAAAAGATCTCATGGAGATAGTGTCACTTAATATTCCTCCTGTGTGTCATAGACCAAGAAGGCTTTTTGCTCTGAAGTGCTTTCTGTTTTCCACTTTCCTCTTCACCTCTCAGGAGATAAAAACCTGGTAACTCTTCCCTTACTGGCACTGCTGTATGAAACTGAAGAAGCATATTCCGCCTGAGAAATTATTTTCAGTTGCTAAGTTCATCTGTGCCTTTTAGAGGACAACATTTTACACAATGGTGGGGCTATGTGTGAGTGAAGTTATTGATCTAGATGTATTTTAAATTTTAATGACAATTACCACTAATTTATTTTGAATAATTGCTGTGCAGGATATTTCCCAGATGTTTCTTCACAGTAGGGCAGGCAAATTTCTGACCATATCAGCATGTACCAAAGTCTCAACAGATATGTTACATAAGAAAGCTATATACATTTTATAAATATATGTATGGAGTGAAGCCTTGTTTTATTTCCCTCACTTCAACTGTTTTGCAGGTCTTGGCCGACATTCAGAGAAGCACTTACACATATTTCAGTTCCTTCAAATTCAGCCGAAACTAATTTCTTCTCAAGTCCATGCTCTAGAAAATGTTTTTCTTCACTGAACTGCTAAGCAGATACTTAAAATTCTTATAAAGAAACAAACAATACCCTTTGTATGACTTAATTGAGACATTTCTGGAGATCTTCCATATAAAATCACTTCCCATAGATAAAAGTAACGGCCAGTTATGAGGGATTCTGTGGCATCAGAGTCAGTTTTTAGAAAAGTAATTTTTTTTATTGAACACGTACATAAATTTAAAAGGCCGAAATAATCTTCTGTAGGTTTAAAAACGTCCCCAGGATCTTGTACTTTTTTTGTCATCTTTCTCTTCGCTTAGAAAACCACTGTGAATGGGAATCAGATTGGTTGAGGTGAATGAAATAATGGAGAAGAACAAGATGGATAAGAAACCTTGAGCTTTTCTCGTGGCTATGAACAAATAGAATTAACCTTTTCCTTTCTGTGTTCACATACATGCTTGCGTGCACTTTGAAGGTGTTATAAGGGTCGTTCTTTGGTGTCTCCCTGCCCCGCCTCTTCTGTATAATCCTTTATTTCTTGCAGAGGAGACTTCTAAATCTCCCGTCTCTGCCTTCCTTGCTAAGCCAGTGCACATTTTCTCCCCTGCTGGTGTTGATGTAGGAACAGTGCTGGAGGAATCATACTGCTGTAGAATCCTAAAATTTTAAAATTACAATCTAATCTGCCAGAGGAGCATTCTCCCCCTAAAAAAATTGTTTCCAAGTTCTGGATGGATGAAGTTGCCCCAGGCTAAATTAGTGAGATCAGTGGGAAAGTTAGTCTCATTACCTGTTATAGCTTAGTATTGTCATGTTTGAGGTGAAGGCAGATTCGAGTGAGGTGTAGGAGAAGAAATTATATATTTGCTGTCTTTCAATACAATGGATTTTTGTATGTTCTTTGCATGGAGGAAAGATGTAATGAAACGTACTTTTTCTCTGGAGGTAGAGTTCTAGTTTGTTTGTAAAAAGGGCTGTTGCGTCCAATAGATATGTTGTACTTACCTTGATTAAAACAGCTGACACTTGCTGGAGGGACCTAGAGAATTGAGAGCTTTTAGAAGAAATTTGCTAACTACCTTGAGACTTTTTGCATTGGGACCACGTTGTCTATGTTGTGTGGAATTCAGCAATCTGGAGAGATTGGCATGAACAGGGAAGGTATGCAGAGAGTAAATACGTATACTACATATGCAGGTCTTTTGTACTGTGGTCTTTTTCATGCCTTAAGTCTGGGTTTGACTTAACAGTTTGGGGTGTGTGGAGGGGGGTGTGGGTGCAGTAAACGTTTATTGTGTTCCAAAGGCTTTTGAAGTCAACAGATACCAGCTGGTCAACCCTGTTTTCTACTTCATGGCTCTGAAAGGTTGTCTTAAGTCTTCAAGCCAGTATCCTTCTGCCTTCATAATATCAATTGTGAAGATGTAAAAATTCATCCTTTGGAGTGATGGAAACTCATGGTTGTATAATACAGGAACCATTTGTTTGGTAGCAGTTCTTGCCACTGATCTCCATTTTGAAGTTTCATGTCCTGATGTTTCATTCTACCTTTTCATGTTAGTAAACATGTGCCCTGTTCTCGTGGTTTTTAAACCTTTAGCTAGCATTCCTTGCCAAAGCTGTGTGTGTATGAAATTCTCCTTGTGGTCATGTACAGGCACCAGAAGGGTGGAAAAGTCACAATTGTCTGCTTCCCTCTTGCTCTCTGTGGTAGTCTACACTTCTGCAGTCCCATGCATGTATTACTTGTGACCCCATGAAAGATACTCTCCAAATCTAGGAAATTCATCACCATAACTGACATCATCATGTTTATTTCATAAGTGAAAGATCAGTATCCTAATCAATCTTTAATGTAATCTATTTAACAGAGTTTCTAAAGCTTATAGGTAAGTGCGTGTTTCTTTAACCCCCATCCTGTTGTATGTATGGGAGCCTTAAAGTGGCATAGTTTTGCAGGGAAGTTTTGAATGACCACTCAGCTCAAAGCAGAAATTTCAAATGGCACCAGTTGAAGTATAGCCATGGTAGCAGTGAGCATGTCTGAAAACTTTACTGTAGGTGTTTTAGCATTGTTACATGTTTAATAAAACCATGTAATAACTAGAAAAATGATTCACTCTAATCTCAGTGATGAATTCGGCTTGTCTTGTTGATACTTTTGTAAGTGCCTGTATACAAGTTTTCATTGCATAAACTGCCAGTGTTTCCTGCTTAGCTGCAGGGAGGTATCTGTAGTTTTTACTGATGGTGGATAAATTTTTATTTTTGGTGCCCGCTCTAAGAGCTCCAATTCTGAAGAACTTGAATTCTCCTGAGGTAGTTTGATACTTGTTAAAGAATCCAGTTGAAGTCATTGTTTTGAGAGTGTGGCTTTTGCTACAAGGAAGAACTCAAAAGAAATTTCCTTGTGTGAAATTAGTCTATATATTCTGCCTGTATGATGTGATTCATATATAATGAACCAAAAACTGAATGAAGCTCAATTGTTTGTGACCATTTTATAATTAGTTGCTGAATGAACTCAAAACAAAGAAATGAAGTGTTACTATTTTTCAGTTGGCTGTGCAGAAGGAATTTACTTTGTCATTTTACTGTTTCTTAGACTTCAGAGCTGCAGTTCACAGATAAGACAGAAGTAGGGATTGGGACATTATATGGATGGTTAGGATGGAAGTAGTAGAAAATGGGGAACTAGTGGTTTTTAGAATGCCTTTAGAAATACTTTTTTTGGGATGTATTTGTCAGCACTAAAGGGCTTAGATTTCAAAGGCTGAATTACTTAAGAAAAAAAAATCTCCCATGGAAATAAATGCATGTATCTTCAGTTTGAAGTCTAAGCAAATTTGTAATTTTCATTGCAAAGAACCAGAACAAAGCTATGTATATGAAAAGAAAAATATAATTAAGAGACGTAAGCTCAATAATAATCTTTTTGTCTAAAATACACTTATAACTGTACTCTCATTAGAATAGGAATGAAGTTATGAAAAGTAGTCAATGAAACCAGAGCTGTTCTCTTTTGTTTCTAGATCAAAATTTTCTGTCTTAACAGAAAATCATGCTTGACTTTTTTAATGCGTATTTTTTAAAAAAGTAATTGTCATGTGTAAAACGGGATCAGTGTGATTGAGAAGTGAAACATGATACTAAGCACAGTTTGATTGAAGCTTTTTAGCTATGCAGACTGTAAAGTGCTGTGTGCTTTGCTATCAGTAGCTACTTGCAAATAGTGTTTGAATTGAAGCTTGACTGCCATTGCTACAGCATAGATGTGAAATGATGCATAGAAAAAGATTTAATGTAATGAGCAGAAAACTTGTCAGAGGTTGGGATGCAGAAGTATTTAAATAATCCTTCCTTGCTTTGATTAGTCACTGAAAGGAGAATACCTGTAAGAGAAATGAACAAGGTTGGTAAAACTGATTAATATAAGACTGACTTAGAGACAAAATATAGAATGAAGGGAAATAACATCACTGATTTAAAGGAAACAGGTACCTGCTGAAACACTATTATTTGTGCTTCTGAATTATGCTAGAGTCAGTGCAGGCTGATTCTGTATTCCTTGCATGCTAAAAATACTGTGCTTCATGGAAATCTTGGCTGCCTTGTGAATTTAAGGTGATACACATTTTTGTAGGTTAAATTAATGATTATGAAATAGCAAAACGATGACTGTGAGTAAGGAAAAATTATCAGAGTGAGGTGAAAGTTGAACTTTGTGTACATTATCTGCCCTAGGATAACTGTTCTTATGTATGATCAAAGTACTAAAAAGTAAGTGTGACCTCTGTTTCTCAAGCTGTAAAAAAGAAAAAGGGGGCTGTGTGGAAAAGACAATAAGGTAACAGGGGGCAGTGCATAATGGCTGATGTTCTGTTTGCATCCTGGCCTGCTTATGCTGTCCTGGTGTGTTCGGCCTAACATCTCTGTGAGGGTCCGCCATGTTGCCACAGGAGAGAGTCAGCACTGTGTGCATGAAGGAGAGTGGTAATGGAGAGTGATTACTCTTAAACAAAAATTTACCTTACACTGAAACAATTTCACTTGGGGAAAAATAACTGAAATGTTGAAAACTGTCTGAAATTGTGGTACTCACATAGAATCATTGAATGGTTTGGGTTGGAAAGGACCTTAAGATCATCTAGTTCCAATGCCCCTCCGATGAGCAGGGACACCACACACTAAACTATGTCACCCAAGGCTCTGTCCAACCTGGCCTTGAACACCTCCAGGGTTGGAGCATTCACAACTTCCTTGGGCAACCTGTTCCAGTGCCTCACCACCCTCACTGTGAAGAACTTCTTCCTTATATCTAATCTGAACTTCCCCTGTTTAGGTTTCAAGCCATTCCCCCTTGTCCTACCACTAGAGTCCCTAATGAAGAGTCCCTCCCCAGCATTCTTGTAGGCCCCCTTCAGATACTGGAAGGCTGCTATGAGGTCTCCACGCAGCCTTCTCTTCTCCAGGCTGAACAGCCCCAACTTTCTCAGCCTGTCTTCATATGGGAGGTGCTCCAGCCCCCTTATCATCCTCATGGCCCTCCTCTGGACTTGCTCCAACAGCTCCATGTCCTTTTTATGTTGAGGACACAAGAGCTGTATACAATACTCCAAGTGAGGTCTCATAAGAGCAGAGTAGAAGCTAAGTTGTTTTCAGAGAAGTGGATCCTTTTTTGCTGTTCTACACAGAACAATTGCTTAAACACACAGACACAATGACAAACTCAAAGTGCATCTTGTTCAGCCCTGCTGAGAGTGATGGTAGTCAGTCTCTGTCATGAAATAGGCAGTTTTAATGGAACTTTATCAAGCTGACTGCTGGTCATGAAACTGCAGGAAAATAGACTAGAAGAAATTTTAAAATATAAAATGTAATCCTGAAAACATACCTTCAGATTTGGGGCTGTGGAAAAAAACCTCCCCAACATTATTTTTTACTATGTACAGGAGACTTGTATTGTTCCATTACAGACTGCAGTGGAGTTGTTTGAATGCTTTCTGAGTACATCATACAAGATAATCTTGAAAACTTTTAACCAGTTGTTTTGGAAAAAAAGAGGAGGGACTCTGGGATGAGGCTTGCTTATTCCTGCTTAAAAATCCAGATACAGAGAATGTAATTATATGTGTTGTGCAGTGTATGTATTGAGTTGAATCCATTCCTGGGCTGATCTTACCTGCTCAGCCATGCTAGCTTGCTTACAAGAGAACCCTGTAGGACTTCAAAGTACCTTTGGATCTGCTCATCTTTCTACAGCCCATCCATTTTACCAATCTTGTCTATTTCCTTCTGCTATTTTTATAGCATCATGTTAAGGATTTTATTGCTTAAGTGAAATGTTAATAAAGTGAACTGCTCCAACATGGGTGAGCCAGCCTTGGGGTGTGGGGGGGGACAGGACTCTTGCTGTTTGCTGCAAAATGCACAGGAACCTGAGAAGCACAGGTAATGTGTTCCCAAATTTTGTAATTCGAGTAATTAGTCTATACTCAGTAATTACTGTGGTACTCAAGGCACTTGTTCTTCACAAGTCATGGCATTAGCTGAGTGCATGAGGCCTAGTCGGTGCTGTGACTGTGCCTCCCAGGGAAGAAGACTTTTTTTTTTCTGTGGTTCTGCCCAAGCCACTTTTTTGTACCTTTACTCTGAAAGTAGAGGGCGGAGTTTTACAGCACTAAATGGAGAAGCTAAAAGCAAATACTCTTAATTAATTGTCTCGCCTAAGAAAATTTAAGATTGAATTAGATAGATAGAATTAAGATAGAATTAGCCCTTTCTGTGTGGATGTAAGTTTGATTTAATTTGGCACCATGGGGATAGCTGTGTTACACCAATAGGCCAGCATCTGTATCCCAATTCAGAAGGGCGCTTTTTCTTTATTTTCCTTTTTTATTCCTCTTATTTCCACCCCTCACCCCCTACCCCCTTTCTTTTCCTTTTCCCTGCCTCTGTTCCTACTGTGAGAGCTTTAAAGATAGTTTTGGCTGTTTCTTTGCCAGCTAAATACAAAGTATCGCCCTTTGCCAGGGACCATCCATTGTTTTCTTCTGATAAGGCTCTTGTTTCTGTCTCATCTGGGACAGAGACAGGACTTTCTGGAAACAGCCATTAAACACATGAGAGACATTCTGATGGTGTGCACAAGTTCCTGAGCATGTTGTGCTATGAAGCAACAGAGGAATTTCAAAGCTGGGTAATTTGCTTTCTCAGTGCTTGGTTGTGTGCTTGCTTGTTTGGTTTTTGGGTTTTATGGTTTTTTTTTCTTTTTTTAATTGGGGTGTTTTTGTTTTTTTTATTTTGGCATCCACATTGAAACCAACAGATGATCACTACCAAATGCCTTGAGGGCTTAAAGACGTTTTATATGTATTTAGTCCTATGGTCATCAGTTGTCAGTGCAGTGGATTACTGTCCAAGACATTCAGCAATAGGACCCATCAAAAGACAAAGGAAGCTGAGAAAGAAGCCTGATTGGAAGATTGTTCTAGTTTTTCTGTATCAGCATGCAAAAGAGAATTGGCAGTTATTGGAACTTCTTAACAAAGAACAATTATTTGCATTGATCTTCTAAATCTAAGTTTAAAGAAAGCTTTCCCAAAAATAAGGACCAAATTAGCCTTCATTACTGAAGGTAAATTTAGTAACTTTAAAACGTCCAAATTTAGGCTTCCAAATAAATCCTGATCTTGAAAATGTGGTTTCTAGACCTATGAAGGTGCATGAACACAAGATCTGCTTGGCGTTTGATGCAGACACTTCTAGTGTGGTAGCAATTACAACTGAGAACATTGCCCTGCTTCAGATTTCTGATGCAACTTTTTCCAGCTTTTCTAGCCAGATCTGAGACTGACACATCCTCCCAAGTTGTCTTTAGGTACAGATGCTCACTGGCTGCCCCCAGTAGAAGAATGCTTTTCAGGACCCCTTTCAAGGGTCTGGTTTTTCAGTGGCGTGGACAAGGAAGTTTGTTTATTCATAAAGCAACCCTGTAGCTGGATAAAAATCACAAGTATTTTTACAGACTCTGAGAAGTGTTTTCTTCCATTGTACATGCATGGCATTCTAGTGAGCCTAGGGAGGGTTTGCCTCACAGCTCTTTGACGTTCTTTTTCCATGTGTAGGCTTTTCTCCATTTTTGCTCAGTATTATATCTAGAATTTTACAAGCTTGGAGTCTGAAGGTACTATGAATAATTAGCACTTGGTGGCAGCCCAAAAGATTTATGAATTGAGATTACTCCTGATCTTTCATACATTTGGGAACACTGGTTCAAGAAAAAAGTGATGTGTTGGTTTGTTTGGTTTTTTTATTGTAGTTGTTTTTTATATATATACATATATATATATTCATGGTTATGCTTCCAGTTAACACAAATAAAGGTAACAACTGAAACTTGTAATTGTATCCAAACTAGAATAGGGCAATGCAGTCATTATAATAGTGCTACAGTTAGAATAAAAAGAAAATTAGTAGTGTGAAACTAAGTAACAGAGATCATCCTCACAAATGCTTAGTCCTGGAGGTTCAGTGAGCAAAATCTGCTTTACAGCAGCAGCTGTGTCCTTTGATTTTTGTAGTTAGAATGTTTCACAGTTAACGCTTACTTTTCTTAAAGGCCCAGTGTGTTGGCAGCCTCAGACTGAGGCTTTGGTTCAAAAAAAAATTTGATGGTGTCCTCGCTGCTTTTTATCTTGTGCTGCTAGACTCAAATTTAGTTGAACTAACATAGCTTATTGTTTCCTCCCAGCCACCCCTATTCAGGCCAATACTACTGATCTTCCTTAGCTGCATTACCAAAGACCTTCTGACATACCTATTTTTCTTATTAACTGTGCTTCTAGATTATATTCTCCTTCCAGCTTTTGGGAGCAGATGGCAAGTCAAAGATTAGCTGATTTTCCTACACTGAGAGCTTGTCTGGGGGGACTTTAGTACATCCTACCAAGATACTACTACTTATCTGAACAAAGCAAATAGCCCTTCTAAATCAGAAGTATGTCTGCTGTTAGTAAAAGTTCATTACTTTATGAAGAGTGCCCCAAAAAGCTGAAGTTCAGGTTCCTTTTTCACCACTGAGTGAAAAATTTTTCCTTTCTTTAGTAGTTTGAGTGGGAGCTGAGGGATCCAGTTCTGCCACTTTGGTGGATATCAAGCCCTTCAGCTCTGCTGAATTTGAGCAAATGATACAGGATTCTCTTATGAACTGCTTTAAGATCTATTGATGTAAGAACCTGCCTTGAGAACCTGATGAAATTGTTACTGTCCCCAGAATACCTCTTGGAGTATACAGACAAGTTATGTTCAAGAATAGGTAAACAACTGTTGTCGATTTGAGTGGAAATTTGAAATAATACTTTGAATAGGATATTGAAGGATATTGAAAAATTCTTGATTGATCTCATGATATGGTCAACTATGCTATTATATTAGGAAGAATATAAACATTATATTTTGGTACTAAGGAAAGTATGTTTAGGCCATGCCACTTGACATGCTAAATTACTAAGCATAAACTAATTTTTAAACTTTGACCTGAGGCGGGGTGAGTTAGTGGTGGTTACTGAAGACTGCTGAGAAGTTGGAGTCAGAGTTTTGGACTTGTGATTCTCAAAGTCCTTTGTGTTAAGCTTCTGATAGATTTGTTTGGGGGGCCTGAGGGGTAGAGTGGTTTTAAGCAAATTTAAATTCACTAATCGCCTGTCACTGCTGTTCAGCAGCTGAAAAGATCACATATGCTGTGTGTGCTGTCTGTGTGCTTGGGGATGGCCTGAGATCTCCTGAATGAGGGAAACCTGTCCAGGAGTCTTATAAGGAATTACTGTTAGGACATAATCAAAGAAGCAGGACAATGTTCTCAGTTGTAACTGCTACCACACTAGAAGTATCTGCATCAAATGCCAAGCAGATCTTGTGTTCATGCACCTTCATATGTCTAGAAACTACATTTTCAAGATCGGGCTTTATTTGGAAGCACATATTTGAACGTCTTGAATGTGTCCTACATTGTCTCTGAAATTTGAAGGAAATTTAATAGTCCTTTTTGAATGCCTTTATGATGATGGTGTGAAGTTCTCTGCGTCTTTAAACTTACTAAACATGAATGTGTGTGTGTGTCTTACTAGTTTCATTGCCATGTTTCACTTTTTTCTTCTCGTTAAAGCTTTTCTTGGTTTTGCTAACATTTTCAAAGACCCAAAATCCATACTGTAATTTAGAAAATATTTCTCAATACAGGCATTGCTGACATAAATAGTGAATTGTCATGAAATATTGAACCTTTGAACTTAATTTTGATTGAATGGTTGTAAATAATAACATACCAGAGATTCTTCTGCCTTGCAGATATCGAGAAGCAGGTTATTCTGCATTGGTAGTTCAAATTTCCTAAGACCAGAGAGGATGCTTATTTATAGAGAGTTGAGAGAATTTGAAGGACTTTGGACTAAAAATCAACTTTCTGTTAATTTAGCTGCAACCATTGATCTTATCAAAGCTCAAAATATAAAAGATGTTGATGGTTAGAGGGAAGAAATCGGCTTCCTCTGACAGAATGATCAGCCTGTCACTCATCACAGAATTCAAACACCATAAATTGTAACTAATGTGTTGAGTATTCCCACTGCTCTATCTTTCAGAAGGCTGTTAATGTTGGAAGTCCAAAAATATGAGGCAGATGTACCTTTCTTTTGTTAAAATGGAGAAAGAGCTTATGTGCCTGTATGGATTTGGGGTGTAATGAAGATCTGAGGAACTCTCCTTTTGTGCTTTGTCATCTTCTTTTGCTGTAAGAGATGACAGGTCCCCCCCTGTCC
>NW_009940639.1:0-16321 GCF_000696875.1 Nestor notabilis
ATATATATATATATGAGGCTTGGGTCAGGTTTCAACTCTCAACTCAGATACCTTGTCTTAGAAACCTACAGAATTCACTTTACAATTTTTCCTCTTTGTCTTTATACTTCATCTTCAGTCACCTTATTTCAAACTTCACTCTTTTTTTTAATGGACAATATGCAACTGTATGTATTTTTCATACGCTTAAGCCAAGAGAAACTTATGCCTGCATAGAAATATGAGATCTGATTTCCTTTTGAAAAGTTTCTGTGGCAGAAGCCCAAATATAAATATGCTTATACTGGCATAAAACAGTTTTCATTGTATAACTTACTGCACTTGGAGAACCAGCATCAGCTAAAGCAGCAAAAATAGTAAATCCCCTACCAAGGAAATGAATGGAACTGATACTGGGTCATCTGCATTTCTGTTTCCTTCCAAGCCTCCCTGTGTGGTGCTGGTGCTGCTGGTTGTCAGTTTTCCAAGCAAGGCATTCCCCGTTCTCCAGCTGTGAGACTGTGATGTGGCTGGGGCTTCCTTGTAAACCAGTTGAATTTACCCAGAGTATCTATGCTGTTTTCACCTGTTTGAGGTTCTCGGACACTCAGTGTCTTCAAGCCTTCTTTTTAGAGAAGTACTGTTTGTGTTAGTAGCAGGACAGACACAAAAAAATATCTCTGTCTATGTGCACAAACAAAGTGCTATCAGCCTAGAAAAACCTAGCCTGCTGAGGCAGTTTTTATGCCTAGCATTCCTAAATAAGTTCTGCCTTCCTTTACAGAATATCTAAAACCAGGAAGTTACGATAATTTTGATCCCTGCTGTAGGAGGATCTTTAATAATCATTAGTTATTTGCAATTTTCTTACAAGTAAAGACAGAAAACTTATTTTTCTTCATCTATATTTTTATTTTCTTTCCATGCACTTCCCACATCAAACCAGTCACATTCATAACCTGGACAAGATGAGAAACTATTACAAAAAATCTCCACTTACACAGCAATTCTAAGTGCAGCAAGTCCAGTGCTACAGAGGTGCTTTCATCAGTCTAACTCCCCCCCACCCCATCCCCCAAAGAACCAGTCTTGTAACACATACTTGGTTACTAATAAAAGCTGTCTTTATACAAAGAAAGAAGCTTGCTAATATGCTGCAGCCAACTTGTTTGCAAGGCAGATTTTGGTTGAGTGAACTCTGCATGAATGCATTCCCCAGTAGGTACAGGTATACCTGAGATTTCCTCTTCAGACTCCGTCATACAAACCTTTTGAATGACAACATTGCTTCTTTCAATCTTCTAGTCCATTCTCTTTCACATTCAGTAAAGTTACCTTCTTGACTCAAAATCTTTCAGATACATCCTTACTACTTTTTCTAATGTGTATTTTTGCTTTCTTGCCTTCTTCGGCCTGTACCAAACTGTCCAGTCCTACATGTGCAAACACCCCATTTTGCACCTATAGTTTTTTTATGTCTCTTTCATCTTTTTGGCTCCAACACCTGTTTTCAAGTCTTAATTTAAAGCCATCTGATCTGCCTAGTTCCATTTTCTTTGTTGCAGTTTCCTTTGTTCTTTTTGTATCTGCATTTAGATTTTCACATATTTGAGACATGGAGCTTGCAAGAATTCTTCACTGAAGACCTTCTTAAACTGCTTATATTAAAGGCTGTGCTTCCTTCAGTAGGATTTCCTTCTAAAGAAAGGAAACATGGTCCCTATGTTAAGCTATAGGTATACTGCTTTCACCTGAACAAATTAAATACTCGAGTTTTGCAGAACACGCAAACCTAGAGAGAACATTTGAAACTAAGTCACCCCAATTCTTTGCAAGTTCCAGAACACAAAATGTCTCCATAACCCAAGAAGAATGTTAAAAGCTGGCTCCCTGCATTTATTTTTCCCATCTAATGAACAATAAAAATTATGTCAGATTTGCTCAAAGAAAGGCTAACTCAAGTGTTATTAATCTGTATCTGACACTAGATTGTTAGTGGAATCAATTTCACATACTTCTACCATCAGAACTATCGTGGAAGACTGCAGAGGTCATCAGTGCAAATGAAATTATTTCTAGTTAAAGTGCCTCTGAGGTTCCTGCTATCTGAATGATCTAAGATATTTTTATGTCAGAAGGCTGTATCAAGTTGCCAGTATGCCCTAATAATCATAAAAACAAACCTTTGGTATCATCTGATATGAATTACTGATGCTCTACTGAATACAGTGAAACAATATTTTCTATATGACAGCTCACCAGATAAAGGAAGTGAGCAATGGTGATGTTGGTAAGTATATTCATTTCTAGTAGTTTCCAATGATACAGTTGTAATAAATCTCACTTTTCTCAGCATACATAAATAACCAAGCATTTTCTTTAAAATAGTAAAAAAATTGCAGTTGTTTTGAAATGTCATATTCGAGTATGGTTAGCCTCAGTTTGATATAGTTTTTTATTTTAATAAAAGCAGGAGAAATTGTGCATTGAAACTAGCTAGCCAGATTACCCTGCTGAAAGAGACCAGGTCTGAAACCCATCTGTGTGTAACTTAACTGTGACCTACATAACAGTAATCATTTTGAAGAAAGATTACTTTCAGGAAAAAATAAGATGCAGGATAAAAACCACAATCAAACCAACATATATATTATACTTCTGCAAAAGCTGAGCAACTGAAATCAGGAAAAATTCCAGGTTCTTGCTAAGTAAAGAAACGGGACTATATTTTTTTAATAAATATTTAATTCAACCATCAAGGTAAAATGTATACAGTAGACCTGCAAAGCTTCTCCGCAACTAGCTAACTATCACAGATTATGGTAATTCTCCAATGCTTATACAGGATAACTAACACCAGTACTAGCTCTAAATGTAACAGTGTGACACATCAGAATAATCTATTCATTTCCAGGTTTCAGCCATCTAATGCAGGTTGAAATTCCAAGCACTCCTAAATCGTTTGCCTGACTCTTTTGATGACTTTATCAGTTAACTTTGCTCTCTGCAACTTGCAAAATAACTTCCCAGCAGAAGCTCAGAGAAACCTGTATTCTGTAATACAAGGGTAGCTTGTGACCTCATATAAACAATTTTTATGTGTTCTTTTGAGAGAAACTATTAATGACCTACTTAAAGTAGCCAGCTTATGAAAGTCCTTTTTGCTTCCTCTGTCTTAACAGCTTCTCGAAGAAAACATTTTGACATTTTTTTCTTGTCTGACATCAAGAAATAAATATGAAGTTGTTTAATGTAAGTATGAGCAACTCTCTCCCACAAGGTTGTTTTGAAATTAAAAGCTGGAATACAGGAGAATGAAAGGAATTTAGAAATATTGCCTTAAGGCCTAAGCAATCAGACTAATAATATGGAAGGTTAGAAAGGGACATGTACAAAGCTTTCTGAAGGCACTTAGCCCAGTCCCTTTCTGTGCAATATCTTTGTTTTTGAAACCTTTTTTCAAATTAAAAAACAGTGTCTTCAAAACACCACCTTCTCTCCTTTGCTTATCCAAAATGCAAAGTTCTCAGCTACTTACTTTTCCCAGGTTTGTTAAGTAAAGAAAATTGTGAACACATTCCACCAAACAAAGCTCTCAAAATAACCAAACAAGTAAAAACTAGGAAAAATCAAAGATGAGTAAATAATTATATCTTACACACTGCATGTCCCCGAATATTTTAGCTATATGCACTTGACAGGATAAGATTGCTTCTTTCCATGCGTAAAAAAAAAAACCTCAAAAAAACAAGCAGCATGAGGAGCTTTTGACTGTTCACCACAAAAACATTTTGCTTTGGAAAAAATGGATCCTTGTAAGAATCTAAACAAAACTTTCAAGTGTTCACTATGTAAAACTAAGATGTTTCTATAGTTCTTATGTGAAAGTAGTTATTTCCAAAAGCAACGATTTCCTTTAAGGAACTGCTCTTATAAACTGACCAACCCCACTGGTCAATCTGCAAATGCTACCATTCCCATTGTTTTTCTCTTGGTACGTAACTACTACCCACAGGCATTTGATGTCTCCATCAAACTTTTACTTTTTTTTGGCTCAGTGCTGTTGTGCAGCAGTGTGGATCTCCTAATCTCTTTAAGCACATCAAGCTGATAGGCAGCGTAAGTTCATTCCATTCCACTTAAACTCTTCTACCAGTATACTTTCTAATGCATCCTGTTTTCATGTAATATCACCTATGGTTTCTAAGGCCAGAATACTGCATGCTCCAAGAAGGAAAAAGAAAGACATCCACCCCTCTTGGCAAGCAGGCATCTACAGGAGCAGTACAATTGTGAGAATGGGCAGTGGGCTTACTAGTCCTACTCCAAACTGACACTAACTACTGTGTATCCCTGGAGAAGTCCCAGTGTGGGGTGGGATGTTAAAACATACCCAGTGTTCTCCAATCATATCCTATTTGTCAACATTAAAAACCCTATGAACATCCAGAGCTACAAAGGCAGGTCAACACTAAGTGCTTAGGAAAGCTTTGCTGTTTCCACTTTCTCTACACGCACCTATGAAAGTGCAAGAAACTTACTTCACAGGTATTAACCTTACCTTTTTAAAGAACACTTTGGCAAATGGAAAACAGATGCAGTATATTACCAATCCACTGCTGCAGAAAAGTAAATTGGAAAAATGTAGCAAGAAAAGAAGAAAGCAAATAATAAAAAGAATAAATCACACAGGTCAAGAGCTATCAAAGACCTGGTAAAAGACTTAGAAATAATATGTCTTAAGTAATTTTCTAAGATATATATCACTGAAGCTCAGAATACAGAGCTATTCAACTGTTCAAAATACCCAATTGCTAGATTAGTAGTTTTGTGTTTAATGAGAGGCTTCATATTGCCTAGTTATCCTGTAAAATGTCTTCCGTATCCATTCACTCCCCACCCAAAATCTGTTTTGGGAAGTGTGACAACTTTCCTGTGCCAATTCAGATTCGTAAATATCACTTGCTTTTTTTTGCTTGTTTTTTATATGAACATAAAATCACAAAACATTGAGCACAGAAAAGTCCCCTCCATCTGAAAACTACCAACATACAGACCACATCTGAGTATTAAATTCTTTCCCCAAATTCATTCTCACCTGGCTATTGTGTAGCTTTCCCTTTTCACTCTTCATTTTAGTTTCCACATAAACTGGAAATTGGACAACTCTGACATCCTTTTGCTGCTGCCTAAATTCATACTTATCCTTCTTATACAGTTATCTGGAATTTACTCTTCCTGTCAAAAGCCATATATGCAATTGCTTAAACAGCAAAACAATAAATTCCCAAGCAAGACGTGTCATTCTGAGCAACAAGTCCAGATTACATATAAATTTTTACCTAATCTCAGAATACTTTTCTTTCCCATGGTTTTAATGGGAGGCAGCTAGAGATGCCACAGACCCTTCCACAAACAAGCACAGCATCAATAACTGCAACTGTTATCATTCGGAATCTGCCTTACTTGCTGAACCACCATCTAACCCTATTACAAATTTTATCAGTCACCAGAAGGAGAAAAAAAATTAAGTCAACAAAACACTCACAAAACAACATCTTGCTGTAATCTATAATGTCAGTATGGCAGACATACTGTTCATGACACCTGGTGAGAATTTCTGCAGCATGTATAGTAGTTAATAAAGATATAGGGACACAGTCAACCGCAATCTTGGAGAAAGGAACCATCTTGCAATGCTAAGAAACACCTCCCTCCTTTTATTTAATACATTCTCTTTTATTTTTGTTTTGTTTTTGAATACATTAACACAAAACCTCACTGCATTAGAAGGAAATAAAAGGGAGTCTACATAACCCCATAGGGTATTGCTAACACCTAGGAGGGATTCCATTATTAACATGGTAACACTGAGTTGTGTGATGCTGGAGTAATGGCAAGAAACAAATAGAAACACCTATGTTGTCTATCAGACCTCATATGGGTAATCAGAATACCTATCTTCCCATTCATTTCTGCATTTAACATAAGCAATCAGTGTTGGAAAGTTCTACTTTTCCAGAAAAAATTTTACTGACTACATATAAAATTCTCTCATAAATCTGCAGTTTGAAATACCACTTTACAAAACACAGTTCGCTCACTTTAGAAAAAATGTTAATCTACTTAGTGCAGAAGACTGGAACATTTGGTTTATGCACTGGAACACAGGAGTCCCTACTTTAGGGAACTGATATTTTAACACAAATATCAAAAGCTCCAAAGGGTTTATCAACAACATTAAAAATTTAAGAGTAATGCTCTGTATTGTTCTACAGGTTTTTACATTTTGAAAACGAATGTAAACAAGCTTTCCTCACCGTGATGTGAAAATTAATATGTTTACTTGTTTCACCAAGAAAAGGTGAGGGAATTCCAGGTGAGAAGACAGACTGAAAAGAAAAATGAAAAGAATAAATGAGAAATGAGATTGCCAAGAGCAAACTTTCACCGAGCTTTGAAGGTGAGGAGTTTGAACATGATACAGAAGGAGCAAAGCCAGCAAATTACTCTGAATAAGGGAGTGACTTGGTAAGATTACTCTTGGTGAGATCAGCATGAAGAAACATTCCTTTAATCTCTCAAATACTTTGCTGCCAAAAATTGGGCAATGGGAAAACACAGAGTTGCAAATGAAGAGGTTGCTACATTTTTTGATGAAAACCCATCGAGGTCAACAGGCATGACTTTTTATCTGAGCATGTTCTGTGTTCCATTCTGATCAAGTGTTAATGTGTTCCACACCAAAATAGCATAAGGTCTAAAATTAAAACGATCCTGTTAATGATGTTTAAAACCAAGAGTAACCACACACAGCTCTGCTCCCTGAATTGGATTTTAAAAATCTGAGATAGCACCTGATATTTCACTACATGCTGAGAAAGTGTTGTTAGGTTTATTTTCCACCACTTCCACCATTTTGTAAATGTCCAGGTGCTTATCAAACCTTATGAACGAACACATCACTGTCACGCATACTGCTCAGGTACTCCCTGCAAACTCTTGTTGCCAGGACCTGAAGGGACTTCCGCTATGCTTGATTTGGGACCAGTACCATGTCTTCCTCCTCCTGAAACCCCCCCACTCTCTTGAAATTCTTTTGGAATCAATTTAATCCCTTGAATATCCTGAATTCAAATAGCCCCATGCCTATCAGTGTAGTATACCCAAACATACACCTGCTGCATGCACAGACTAAATGACAAACTCCATTTGCTACTCATTTTTACTTTAATTTTCTTATGCCTCCTGGAATATATATTTTTTCCAAAAAAAATTTTTATGGTACTCGAAGCAGCTGGTTGATCTTTTGAAAAGGCAACTAATCCTTGCTGAAATGATGATTTTTTTTTTTCCCCCCAAGATAAATGTTCCTGTATGCGCTTCTGTATAATGAATGAGCTGAGCGAGCCAGAAGAATGCCACTTCAACATTTATCTCTCGTGCAGTGACAAGCTGGAGTTTGCACCTCCCAGTTATTTCAGCCAGACTAACAGCAGACAAACAGCGTGGTGCAACTGAGCCTTCTGCTCAGTGTAGCATGCCTAGAAGAGGCTTGAACCTATAATGCCAGGTACACCATGCTTCATATTTCATGTTGCACAAATTAATACTGCTCAAATTTTAACATAAAAGTATTAATTAATATTAATTACTGTAGAAAACATTAATTGGTATATATGTGGAAAACATGAATTGGTACGTAGACTTTTCCTAGCTATGCCTTGCATCACCATGCTCCCCTCTGCTGTCACCATACCTTTACAAGCCCTTCAAAAGGATAATCTGTTCACCTCTCAGTATTTTACCACTGAAAAACTAATAGAACTTAGGTCCAGAGAGGTCTAGTCAGTCTACGTTTGCTTACAGCAGTTCTGCTCCTCTAGTCCACTTGCACTTTCAACATATTATTTGTTGGATACAACGAACTGAAGAGATTTCACTGTGCCACAGAAACTAGAAGCATTTAAACTACTTCAATTAATCGCCTATCAGCAACCGCTTTTGTGTTCACCACAGAAAGAAGAGGAAATTTGAAAGTAACAAGTTGATCATTACTGTGCTGTCATAACACAGATTAAATCTCTCTGTTTAGAGATGATTTCATTGGGAAATCTTCCCCCATCTTTTTTGTATTTAGTAGACACTGACTCAAAATGGTAAGCTTTGAATATTATATGCAGAAAGCTGCTTCTTGAAAGTAGTCTTCTATTTCAAAACACACATCCTTTCTACTTCAAACAACAATTTCATAGCAATTCTATCCTGTTGTTGTATGTGTTTTCCTAAAAGCCCTTCGCCTCTCCCAAAGTTCCAAGAGCTTTGTAGTCATTTTGTAAAACAACATCTGAAGTATCTCTTGGACTTGTACCACAATTTACCAGTCTCTGTATCTATGAAAAGCAAGTTTATACAAGTTTGGGGTTATTTTACTCTTAAGTATTTGGAAGAGTTAACGAAAGTAATTTTTCCATTTGTCTGTGATATAAACACAAAAGAAACAATCCATTCTTTTATCCAGCTCAATGAAAATGACCATTTTTCTTCACCAGCAAATGGGCATTATGTTTTATGCTATTAACTATCTCAGATCTGCTCATAGCTTTTATTTACGTGTTCATGCCATAAATGAAAATATATACCTCTATATAAGGATTTTAATCAAGTAGCTGTATGTATGACCAAATTTAATAAGTAATATATTATTGTACACATTTTTCTCATTTTGGAGCAGCCAAAGTCTGTGAACCGCACTACTTTTTGATAAAGCTAAATACGAAGATGTGCTCAGTGATTGACTGTTCCAACACTCCCTGGAATAAGAGTAGACTCCACTCAAAGTATTACCTCTGAAAAAATACAGGCTTTAGCCACCAAGTCCTCAGCACCCACCATTTTTCTTCTATGGATCCATTCCCACTGCAGATTACTTGCCAATGTAGATATAGCCAAAGTTTTCCCAACCTAAAGAAGTTTTTAGTCATCTAGTTGCAAACTGTGATACATGCCATGATCTCAATGTTTTCTTTGAAATAATTAAAACAGTTCTTACTCCAGCCAGGTTATTCAATGAAAGTTAATTCCATGACATCCAGATAGATTTCTTCCCAAAACCTGCCTCCTAAGGACAGCAAAACTGCTTAGAGAAAACCACGAACAACTAGACGGGACTAGACAGCAGAAACTCTTGTAGGAGGTAGTAAGCTCTTCCATCGGACTGAGACCATGCACTTCTTGAGCAATTTTAACTGCTGTCAGTTTAAGGAGCCTTTAGGATCCTACTGCATAAGGACCTCCTGCCTTTGAGACTCCACAGTAAGCAAATGAATAACCGCCTACTTACATTAACAAGGAATACACAGAATAACTATGTTCCACAAATAAATTTTCAAGAACAACTTGTAAGTACAACTTTCTCATTTGGATAAAACGTATTTTAATTACGTGGTTCGATCATAATGCATTATTATGGGAAAGCACTGCTTTGGAGCTAAGACTTAAGAATCAGATATGATAATGAAAGGCTGATGGTTCTTTAATACTCTCTCTTAACTATTCATGCTACTAAACTGGTTGAGATATATTTGGCAACCAGAATTCAGTCATCCTGCTTCAGAGCTCTCTGATTCAGAGCAGCAAGGCTTGGAAAACAACTCCTCAAGCAGGATACTCCAAATAGAACTCCACCACTTTGTCACCTTGGTAGGACAGTTTGCACCTTAAGGCCCACCACTAATGGAGCTGGGATTTCTCAGCTCTTTTATGAGATTGTACTGTACTTACATAGAATCAAACTGATCAGCTACTCTTAAAAGAAACACGAACATATAGTAACCCCCTTTAAACTGCAACTGCATTGACACAGCCCCCAGCTTTGTAATTGTTCCAGTCAGCACGTTAGTGTGATTTGGTGCTGACAGAGAAATATTGTCCTGAATAAAAAGCCCTGAACATATAGTCATGTAAGTACAAAACCTGCATAATGGTACAACAACGCTAATATTAGGCCAATGAACATGCTGTTGTCGCATGCATTCAACTTCTCTTGCAAAGCAGACATTCTCCAACCCATGACTTTAGCTCAAAGTGAAACAAATAATCTTGTAAGCAGCAACCTCCCATGTTTCTCCTGTCCTTCCTGTCAAGTTTTGTTGATATTCCGATTTTTCTCTTCGTTCACTCAACTCTTGTTCTTTCTTTGTAGGCTGGCTGAGGTTTAGGATTTGATATGACCCCAGACACAGTTTTGGAAAGTATAGTATAGAAATACTGATGTATGCCATGACACATTCTGTCCAAAATTTGCTGCCTTCAACAGAGCTGGATTGTAAGTCTGTCCCTGCACTGCCTGAAAGCCTGCATTTAAGGTTGTTTCTGAAGAGCCCATTAAGCCTGCGATGCAGAAAATCACTTTTTCCAGAAAGCCACCAAGTCTTACACCGAAAACATCGACAGATGAACAGTTTAATCCCTTCCATTAGGAGGTTTCCACTGGTTTACCATGCTACAAAGATTTAGATGCCTTTTACAGTACTTGTCTAACTCATGGTAACTTTAGCTCATTATTTACCATCATTCTTCTCACTATATAAAGCTTTGTGTTAACGGCTATTCGTCTTTCCACTGCTGTTGTATGCAACTGTTTTTGCTAAATTTGGTGGGGTTTTTTTTTGGTTGGGTTTTTTTTTTTAATCTTTGGGAAATTAGTCCTTTTGAATCACCAGACTTGTACATCAGGGGTGGCTTCTACTGAACATCATTTACTATTTTTAAGCAACCAATACTTGGTCTTGAACCTTATTATGACAGCCCAAAAGGATTGAATTCCTAGACTAGGAAATTGTACTTCAATGTACATTCTGTAGAGTAAAACAATTATCTATATTTTTAGAAACTAACATTAGGTTAATACAAGCTGCATATGATCTTCAGAATAAGACTACTGTACTGAAGAAGTTCAGTTTGAGACATTTCTTCCTTTATATTACATTAAGTGCTTAAAGAGTAAATAATTGTTTTCTTTTTCAAGCTTCTTGTAAAATTTTATTGGAAGAGCTGACAGCAAATTACATATAATCTCTCTTTGTCCTCCTCTTCCTTCTGATATTATTTGATGTCTTCTCATATTTCCCAATAGATAACTTTTCTCAAGTACAGAGTCACACTGATCCTATTTAATCATCTGTATCACCTATGAATCCTGGAGAAAGCAGCAGCCAGACTGTAAGGATAAATACAGCCTGTGAAGGTCTATTCCTAAATGCATTAAAATCCTTCCAATACAACAAGCTGTCGCTTACAGCTATCTGCAGGTAACTACAGTTAAAAGAAATATATTTCCTGTATTCTCACTATTGGAAGCAAACTCTCAGAAGGTATTTTGAAATCTGGGATTTACCAAATCAGAATGGTTACATTAACGCTACCATTAATGTCACTGTACCAAAGATCACCTCAATACCAAAGAAGGATCAAGTGACATGAGCACAAATTCTGCAGCCTGCAATATTTATACAGAACTTGCATAAGAATAATTACACTTGTGCCAGTTTTCATGTGCTTCCATAATTTGATCACATTATTCCAGTTTCTGCAGCGTTCAGTCTTCTGATGTTAGTATTTATTTCAAAACTCTAGGCTTTACAGCTACTTAAATATATGCTCTGATGTATTCACAAATGAATTTAAAACTCTTCTAGCTAGGAAAAAAGGCCAAAAAAGTAATGTTGCAGTCTCAAAATCAGTTAACCTCCAAACTTGACTTTTCTTTAAATATGCACTTGGAAGGCCTCCTCCACCATCCTGAATGCTTTGAGCTGCTGGTAAGAAAGACTAAGTAGTCTTTAAGATTATTTATGAGACCTGGAGTACAAGCAAGCCACATATTGCCACGTACCTTTCAAAGCATGCTTTGTCTCCTCTACAGGCAACTCAAATCCCCCCTGTTAACAGACTTGACGGCAGTTTTCTCTGGATCTCTTACCAATCTTTACATAATTTAGGAAAGGCCAAAGGAATAACTTTTTGTGATAATGATCATAACAGGAATCCTTATTTACTAACACTGTAAGACTTTCCACATGAAACTACTTTTTTTAGTTCCCTGGATTCAACTCACAAACTTTGCAGACTGAGGAGGAAATCAAAACATAAAAAAAGCAGCCATTGATCTTCTATTTAAACACAGCTTAAGATGCAAAAGCAAAGCTACTACAGCTCTTTTTCCAAAGTACCAAACAGAATTCAAAGAAACAGAAGCATTTTTTTAATAGTATGTTCATTATCTATCACAGATTCTTGACATTCTTAAAAACCCAAATATATAAGGTCTGTATAGAATAAAACTAAAATAATTTATAAAGCATGTCTTTGTTTTATATTTATGGTTTTTTGGGGAACCCAGAGAAAACTCTCTCATGGTGCATAGCAGGGCACTTTCCTTGTACCATGTCTCCATTCTGCTTAGGCACTAGCATGATTACCCTGCAGTACAAACAATATTCGACCCTTCAGAAAAAATGACTATGACACCACTGTGCTTCTAAGAACTCTGCTGTGTGGAGTGCACACGCTTCTGCAAACATCGTTTATCATCTATGCATCAGACAAAATACACCGCAAATTTATGACATTGCCTAAAGGAAATTAAACCTATTAACTCATTATTCAAGTGTTCAAATTTAATTTCCTTACAGTTTTTAAGTCTACATTAGCAGCTTATGTTTAGTTTCAATTTCCAGATGAACAGTAAATAATTAGCACTACATAAAAATAGACAACCTTGGCAAGATGGTGTCTCCAGTGCTCCATGCATCACACCTATTTTTGCGCTTCCCAAACTTTCAATTAGGAGTGCTAGATACATGTTCCCATTTGTTTCTGCAGGGCTATACTGCTTAATAATTTAGTAACATAAGGTTTGACAGATGGCTTTTCCAATGAAGTTATTTGGATGTTATGACAGGTCAGACACTGCCTCTCCTCTGCTTAAAAAAAGGCATTTCTAGAACTGTACTTAAATTGTTTTTGTGGGCAAACACAGCACAGGCTTAAATGGCCTCTGCAAATACACCACTGACTAGTTACAAGTAAAAGCTTCTCCAGATGTGTAAACCAGTACAACTTGGTTTCCTAAATTCTCTTTGCAGCTGATGAAAGCTTCTACATGAAATGCTATTTAAATATAATAAATGATTAAAAGTATTCCCCTACATCTGTATCACTGCCCCTAGAATTAACTATACACAAAAGTCTTCTGTTTAAACGCAACATGTGTCTTTGACTATTGTACACAGGAGCTTAACATAAAATATATCAGAAGGAACTGCATTTTACAAATCAGCACTGTCATCATTACAAATAAGCATGTATTTCAAAAGCATGCCATTGATTTTAAAATATCAAAGACAACAATAATAAAAGCCACACATACTTCTGAAACTTGTTCTAAACAGTAATTGTTATTGTTAACATCTGCTCTAAACACAAGCTAGAACATAAACCTTTATAATGTGGATGAAAATTCTAAGATTCAATCATGACTTTACAGAAAAAAATCTGATTTGTATGAAGTGTTCCATGTCTGCTATGGAGCCAAAGGCAATTTTTAGCTTGGTTACGTTTGAAAAGGAATCCCTGCGGTCTTGGCGAGCTCCACTCCCCACGCTATCAAGCTGCATTAAAACAAGCAGGGACATAAAAAGGCAGAGTGCCACATTAGTGCCATCCTCCACTTGGTTCTCTGTGGCTGCTGGCTGCTCACCGAGGACATGGATAATTTGACCAGCTAGAGGCATCCCTTTTCCAGTTGGCCGGTAAGGGACACAAGAGTGTTAAAGGACACCAGAAAACCCCAAATACTGTGGGACCAGTGAACACAGAGGACATGAAGAGGCATCACAGGTCACTGCAGTGTTGGTACAGGCCTAAATCTTAGTCTAATGAAAATAAGCAACCTTCTTGACCAGAGGAGACTTCAAGTTGAAGTGCCTTTCAAGAAAGTTACATGTACACAAATTGGAGAAATCATGTAGATGGTCTCCTATCTCCCCTAGCCAAAAGAGCAAAGGAACAAGACCAGTTCTTTCTTTCAGTTGGGTTCAGTAGTTTGAAAGCTGCAGCTTACCATTAGCTAATATTCAACATACTGAACAAAGACCAATCGGCCAGTGAAGGGAAAGTTCAATTACAGCATAACAAAAGCTTCCACAACACACAAACTGAGGCAATGGGACTCACCTGGTACTCTAGGGAAAAGAGAGCTGTGCTTCCACATTACCCCAGCACACACTGACCACTTTCCCTCATTCACTGATGAATGCCCATTGTCTTATACTTGCTTTGTTAAATAAAATTATCTGCCTTGATAGGGAGTTACAAATCCAGCCTCCCTGAAAAAAAACCTCCTAGCTGAGCGGGGAAGAGGACAGTAACAAGCAGACCCAACTGCATAAGACAACCATCAAAGTCCAGACCAAAGCAGCCCTGCTCACCTTGGAGAAAGAGGGAAGAAGACTTACTAGAAATTGCATGATTAAAGTAACTCAAACACAGGTTTTTAGAACAAAGCATCATTTATATCCCACAGGCACATAACAGATTATAGAATTTGTCCCTTGCTTTAAGACCTGTTAACATCTATTCTCTCCTGACTCAGCCTTTATTTTTAGTTAGCTGTAGATAATCTCATATAAATATATCTGGCCCAGGAGAAACCAGCTGCAATATGCAGCTTTTCCTGACTGAAATTTGTTTTGTGCTTATTCTGCTTCCCTAGCAATCTGTCTTTCCTCAAAATGGACTGAGCTCCACTCCCTCATGTAGGCAGCTGAGACTGATTCAAATGCTGTGATGGGGCTCACATGCAACCTTTATATGTGCTTCCATCAACCTCAGGTGTAACCTGAACTTTAAAGTCTAAGCACAGAAAGTTAAAAACTGTGTAACTGTGGTAAACTTCATAGTTGTTAAAGATAATAAAGTAAAAAGCAAATACACACATTTCTCATACTCCACATCCTACTTGAAGGCAAATATCATTGAAGAACTATGCTCTGCAAATGTACTTTCCAGTGTTGAATAATCAAACTCCAGAAAACTACAGCAGTTAGCGTTATTGGAAAAAAAAAAAAAAAAAAAAAAAAAAATCAGTTCAATGGGTCATTTAAATTCATTGTGTTAAATACTTTCCCATTCTGACAAGAGTATTTTGAAGTCTGACTCATAGTTAGGATTACAGTATTTGAGGCAGGCAACTGAAAATGGAAAAGCTAATGCCCATCAGCCTAGCTATTTTCTATATACTGTTTGTATATTAGCATTTCAAAGGATCTCTGAATTAGAAATCAGTCATCTCCAGATGTACAGTGGGACTCTGGTTACTGCAAAAAAAATGCAAATTCTCTCAGGAAATCCAAGAAAAACTAATCAGTGTTTAAAAAAAAAATATTTCATGCAATAGCTAATGACTGTGTTGCTATAACTTGCAAAATGCTTTTTGAAATCACAAGTGATGATTTAAAAATGCTCAGACATACATTTACACTTATGGCAACACACAGACTCATCTTAAAAATTGCTTGTTACTACATGGGAGTCAGCATCCCTACTACTGCAGATCTTGTGCATTTTATACCCTTAAAAAAATAAATATAACTCTTTTTCTTCTGTTTCTCAGATCAAATAAGCAATGTAAGATTACAGTTTAGAGTTAGCTCATGTTACCAGGAGCCAGACAGAACATGCATTTCTCAGTGAACAAATGCTAGTATGCTAGTACTCATTCCGATTTTGGTACAAGCTAGTTCATTAGCAGATTGATCGTAAAAGCAGAACAGCAGCTTTCTGCAATAAAGACCCACTGTGCTATTTGAATACAAAGCGTGTTTGGACACAGCGGAAAAAGGGAATATTTTAACATATGAGTAAGAAAATGCACAATTTTCCATTAAGATCCCTCAAAGCACGTAGTTGAAACAAATTTACACAGTTAAAATGTAACTTCCTTGGGAATAGGTTTGTGTTTTGCAGATGCATTAAGGTCTTTGAGTCTCAGAAGGAAGCACTTGGAGAATGCTGAAGGTTGGAGTTTGTTTTGTCTTCTCTGAATATTTATTGCAGGGAATATAGGCTTTTTAGAACAAATATGCTTTTTGTTGGCCCTCATTTTTCCCAGCAGACAATAGCTGCTACTGTCCAGCGTTTAAATGACCTCTGCCCTGCCCTCCTACTTTGTTTCCCTTAGGAATGCCATTCATCCTTTTGTAACACATTGCTACTCATTATTGCCTTATTTTTTCCTGCCACTTTTGTTCTGGTCTTTAAAAGAGAACATATACACTCT
>NW_009940639.1:16352-32308 GCF_000696875.1 Nestor notabilis
CAGTCTAAGGGGAAAAAAATTAAAAGGAAATTGTTTGGACTTTGGAGAATGATCAGAGACAAATATTCACGTGGCACTCCAATGTAATCTGAGTTTTTACCCATAAACTTACCAAAAGTAGCTAGTGACTTAGTGAACTAACCATAGACACAATGAAATACCACATTAAAATACAAAATTTAAGGATATTTCTATTTTCTCTCATCATTCCTCCTTTCTAGTTGCTCCCATATCTTCATCCTAAGGGAATGGAAATATTCCTAAGGGAAAAGAGTTGCTCCTCCACCCATCTCAGACCGAGTTGTACTGTGATCTTCATATAGTCACACCTTTCCTTAGAAATGCTGCATTTACTCAGTAGAGTCATAACCCTTATGTACACTAATAGAGTTTTCATAACATATCTGCACTGTTGCTATTGCTACTTCTGATACACTGGCACTGAGGAACAAAGGCAGACCACCCGCTTCCGCAACACACGGATGCAGCTGAGCCAGCATTAGCAGGGACTGACCTTTCCTTTAAAAACCACTCCTTATGTATACAGAGATACAGTATGTTTCTTTGAAAATTCCGTTCTGAAAGTACCTGAAAAAGAGTAATTTTAACTTAGGAGCCTAAAACACAAATGACCTTCAGGCTCCTCAACTATTACACAGGAATGGCATTTTCACAGCCAGCAATATGGACTAATAAAATTGATCATCGTACTTTGCCTAAGAGTAGTAAAGATATTGGTAATAAAATATGAAAGCATCTAAAAATTACAGAAGAATGGAAGCTGCAAAAGCTCAAAATTTTAACTACCCTAGAACTCCTTCATATTAAATACAGTTTGGTAATCAAACCTAGCACTCAGAAATACACAGAGTGGGGATACAAAGCTTAAACTATTTTGAATAATCTTTTTCACAAATAGATATTACATGCAAACAGGAAAAACTTACTGTTACAAAATGATACAAAACGTTATTAACACTGTTCACACTGACAGTTTAGTCAACACGGTGAGACAGGCACAATTTAAATCACTGCAAAAAAACCAGAAGAGGTTTCTAGAGCACGTGGATGGGAAGACACTGAAGAGATTCAAGATTACAACCGTCTACTGTGAACTAGCAACCCTGGAGGGAACGATGTTTCTTCTCCTTTTCTTTTAGTTCACCAGATTATTTCTCCCTGTGCCTGTGCTACGTGCTAGCAGGAAAAATGAAGTCTTTGTTTCCTCTTTTTTCTTTTATTTATAGTTCTATGGCTCCAAAAGCTCACAGTCTCATGCAATGAAAACTGCCACTGGAAACGTTACGACATCATGTCAAACCACACAATGAGGTACTTCCATATCATGTCAAACTGCTTGCTGTGGAAAATGAGAGGCTTCTCTCATAAAAGGATAGCTGATACGTTGAACATGGTATTTCATTCTGTACTCTTTTCTCTTTTTTTCAATCCCACTTCATAACCCAGCTGCCAGTCACCAGCAAGAGGGTTTCACACAACCATGATAACTGGTTCTAGATGCCGAAGCTAACATCAGGATTTAAACTGGGCCCTCCTGCAACCCATTCTGCAGTTCAGAACATCTCAACTTTTGCAAACAAGTAGGTGCAAAGAGTGGTCCAAATAATTTCTTTGCTCCTCATTCCTCAGGCTGAAACCCTTGGCAGTTTAGCAGAGCTGCTCTTGTCTGCCATCCAGCTGCCTGCTGGGATGAGCAATATTTACCATCCTACTCTTCAATCAGAGGGCAACAAATAACAGCAGGAGTTAAAAGGGGACCAATTCTGACATGAGCATTTGAACTACTGTCTTCAGGGAAAAAATTCAAATAGCCTCCTACGTACTCACTAAAACTTGACATATGAGTGGCTTTAATCTTTCAGATGCAACAGTGAAAAGCTCCAGCCACTTCAGAGGTGAAGCCATCAACAGCCTAACAGTGTGCATCTTCTCTACAGCCCAGATGCTAACAGCACAGAAACCTGCTCTGCCATGAGTTTTCTTTCTGGAAAACTAGTCAGCATTTTAATGCTGTAACACAACAATGCGAGTCACCCTCTTTGAGGGCATCACTTTATTGTAGGTTAATAGGGACCAAGGAAGAACTACATTTGACAATTACAGGCTGAAATTTTATGTTCATACATGAATGTCTGGGATTAGATGCGCGCACGTCTAAATGCTTGCAAAGCGCTATGAAGGATGTGTAGGAGGAAGGTTCAGTGCACAATTATAGTCACTCCTGCAACTAAAGACAACTCGTAAAGTTTAGTGTTTTTTACAACATGGAGATGAGGAAGGACTAAATTCCTTTTAAATACTACTGCTTTCAGAAGTTGATAGGGCTCACGCGTTGTGATTGCCTTCAATCAGAAATGATTTTAAAGAAAAAACGTACAAATTCTTTTCTGCACAACCCTGTATGTAAGGTAACATATGCACAATCCTTCAAACAGTGACTCTAACCGTATTTCATGTGATTTAAACTGCACTCAATTTTTAGATTGCAAGAACTATAGAAAATTAATACGATTTTCTCATTGAAGTATCACGTCTATTCTAACCATCTCTAATGAAAGGCTTCTGGCTACCACTGGATGACAAATAATGTAAACTAAAACCTCAAGAATGTCTAATTAATAAGAACTGGAGAAGATGGAACTCACTTCCGTTTGCTTTATTCCATTACTAAAACAGGTACCTTTTTGAAGCAAAACACCAGGCAGAAGTAAAAATGAAGTGTATTGTGTCAGGACATTTTAGAATAATGAACAAATTGAAACTGCAAAATAGAACTGAAAAAGTCAACCTACTTTAGACTTGCCTGCTGGAAGTTGTAGTTCAATATGGGCATTGCTGAAAAGGTTTTCAGAAATCTCCAGTGTTAGTGATTTAGGGGCTTTACTTCAAGAAGCAAATGAGCTTAAAAAAACCCCACTCTCAATTTAAACAAAAATATTGGATGCCTCAGCTCATGGTTTACATTTTCTCTATCAAAATTTGCCTAGAGCAACCCAAAACATTTGCTCCTATTCCTATTTTAGATATTTGTAGTTACTCATAACAGCATGAGATACTAATAGGTAGACTTCAAATAAGGAGAGCAAAGGCCTCTGAATTTTATCAGTTGTGATTATTAGTAGCAACAGGGCTTAATGCTTCTTGTGATTTCTCTGATCTCTTGAGTTAAATTTGATAGCATCTTTAACACCATTACTTTGAAACAATGCATAAATATTGACTTTTAGGAAAGAATATACTACAGAATTTTTGCAACTAATGTGGTAATGTACACAATTGGTTATTTCAACTCCTTCTGTATTTAACCTCCAAGCTGCATTAACTAGACCAAAATAAAGCATCAAGCTCTGTAAATCCTGCTTATTACTGATTAATTTGAGAATATCTGGCCTTCCATAAGCACTATGCCAAGGAAAAAAAAAAAAGCTATTTCTACAAATAGGTTGCAAACAAGTTAGAAGAAAACTGTGTATCTACCACATACGTTAGGAAACGCTCATTATAAAGTTAAATTTCTGCAGCTAAATTCTAAAAAAGATCAAGAAATTAACCAGGCAGACAAATCGGATTATTTTCTATTATGTAATATAACATATAGAAAACTTAATGTTAAAACTATCTCTGTTCTGAAATTTTACTACTACTGTAAGGTACTATACTTAATCCACAGCACGCTCTGCAGTCATTTACTATGTACTTCTCATAAGACTGATTAAGGTTTCATCGATCTAAGCAAAGCAAAACACATGCGTATCCAGAATTTTAACAACTGTATTAAGATAACGTAATGCAAGTAATTAAGGATTGCACATGAAAAAGGCTAGAGACAAGACTGTGTGCTAGTTTAATTATAACTTTGAGGTAAATACGCAACCGCATATTAGTAAAGATGTACACATACAGCTAAAATAAGACCATTTTTCAGTTTAGTGAATGTATGATATACTTAAACATTAATTAAAAAATTTCACAAACACAGCACCCTATACAGCTAATCTAATTTATGCTAAAAAAAATCTGATATATATTGCTACAATCCACAGGGGGGTTGCAACCAATTCTGCCAAGACTTGTCTATGTTCTTTTAATACTCTGCTTGCCATTTGGAAACTCCTATTCATTTTGTTTCATCAGTACAATGATTTCCATTTCAACAAGTGTTTAGATACAATCTTTAAAAACTCATTTATAAGTAAGCAAGCTTAATTTCTTGTGTTACACAGTTCAAGAGCAACATATATCACCTGAAAAATACCACACAGCATTCTAGTGTAAACACCATCAATATGCAGTACTTCCATGTTTGAGATTTCTTATCTATCACACCCACAAAGGAGATCTAAATGTCTTAGAAACTAAATGTTTTGTGAGTATACAAATTATATGCACTCATTAAGAAACAGAAAGAGATATGCAGTGGGTTTTCAATTAAAATTTACAACAGAAAACAGATCTGCTCCACTTACTACTTAAAAAAATACTTTTTAAAAATCAAATTAGGTCTCAAAATGCAATTAGAAAAAAAAAAGTCATGTCAAAACTCAGCTCTACTTCTGTTTGCTACTACTCATTCATTGCTTTAGCAATGTTATCTCATTCATTGCTTTAGCAATACAAGTCCACTAATGCAATCAGCAATTTACAATTTCAGTAACAAATACCTACTTATGCAAAACTCTACTACTTTTGTTTTGGATGTATGATTTTTTGGTTAAAATTTAGCCTAAAAGAAAGTACATTTCATGTAGTTAATAAATGAAAAATAATTTACTTCAGCAAGCTTTCTGTAAATTACATTTGGGAGATTCAATTGCATAGGCTAGAGAAATGCATTCCTTCTCTTTTAGGGTAACTGAATGTTCCCTCATTCCAATATCTAAATGCAGCATTTGACCATTTCCGACTCCCCTCTTAGGTACAAAGTAAATTAACAGTGGACAAAGTTTTGGGAAAAAGACAAGAGAAGATTATAAAAAAAAATAAAAATAAAGTATTATATTTATTTCACAGATCAAGAACTAGAGTCATTCATCCTCTCCGGAAGAAATTACTACAGCATCTAAAATATTATTTTGTACACCACTTTCCTGTTGAAGACTATTGTCCATTTGGAAAGGATGACAAGCAGCAGCCCATGTGCTACTTCATCAGCAAGCATAGTTCACAATCTTCCCATTAGCATGAACTGACTTTGTCAGCAACCTTCAGCTGAAGGCAGGAGTGGTAACAGTTTAAATTGCAACAGATAAACCTGTCAAAGATCATGATTCAGCTCACAGAGAGACTAAGTGATTTGCCCAATGTCATATATTCAGCCTAAGAGGTGGAACTTAACAGTATCTCACAGTCTTAACTACAGGATAGCATTTATTAATGCATTCTATTATTGAGGGCAAAACCCCAAACTTTTTCTTTCTTTTCCATATTGTACAGCTCCACACACAAGCCTACAAAAAGCTACAAAACCTCCACAGCTTACCTGGAATATTCTCTTTTGCAAGATACAAATTTTACCGATTCATGCCCTGCCATATTTTCGTATGGCTGGGCTAGGAAGCAACCTCAATCACATGAACCTGAACCAAAAGAATACTGCTAGATTCATTCTAGAGCTGTGGCACAAGGTCATCTCATTCAGCAAACTCAGCTGGAGTTCATTCTTTCTTCCCAAAGCAGTATGTTTATTTTGCCATTTTTTGAAAAAGTAGGAGTCCATCAGTAAGGAAAAAACCCACCCTGATAAATAGAAACTCAATTAGAAACAGTAACCTTAGCTGTGCACAAACAGAACTGCATTATACAACCACCATGAAAGAGTTTGTTGGATATAGCACTGGTCAAAGATTAGCTTTGCTCAGTACTGCTCTTTTCATCTGCCCATGAAATAAAAAATGCAATTTTTTTTTTCCATAAACAGACCAAACTACCTAATTTCATGACATATTTCATTATTTGCTCCCAAAATAAATGGCATTTATTCAGTACATGTACTTGAGCTTACCACAGCAAAAAGTATACTGGAGATGGTGATTCATCTAGATTGGTTTCTCAAACAGTGAGAGAACACCAGGAAAAGTACCCTATAAAGATCCCGAGCACAACGTGGAGCACTTAAAAGGTCCTTTCACATATGAAGACCCCAGCATGGGAGAAACCTGTTAAAAATGGTAGGAAAGAGTATAGGACAGATAATGTATTAAGAGGTACCTTGTACATTTAACATTGGCTGAACACATAAATATACCAATATTTATGATTATATGAATACACTGACTACTAAATATAGGAGTATACCAATAGTGTTGCTGTGCCTCCACCTCCACACACACACTGAAGCGAAAATAACTTTCTGGTACAACCTATTATTTGTTTGAAAGGAAATAATAGGCTTCAACCATACCTCTGAAAACAACATGTTATTTTCACAGCTTGCTATACTTACTGCAATGGACAGTAAGATAAACTACTTTGATAAGAGAGTTTAGAAGAGAAGGAAAGTTAAAAACCAAATGAGCAGTATGTAAAACACATCTTGACTGTGGGAGACAGTCTTGTGAATCAGCTTCAATCTAACTCCCTTTGTTCTATATGAATGTACTTGTTGAGAATTACAGGCCTCATCTCCCCATCTGCTGGAAACAGGATTGGAATGGAAATCCAATTCACGAAATATATTTTATAAAGTATTTTGGTAGCATAATGTTTCTTCTAAGGGTGCAGACTTGAACACAAAATCCAACAGCAAGACAAAATAAACCAGGAAAAAATGGTGACTGTTAAAACACAGACATAGTCTTAGGTGAAACTATTACTTCTTATCCCTCCTCCCTGCAAAAACCTGGGAATATCCACATCACGTCTTTTTTATCTACCAGGTGAATCACTAATAAGAAAATAAAAATTCTTACTTGATAATACCTTAGTGTGCCTTTTCAACAGTTGTGTATAGAATGTGTGCACTGGAACTAATTTTCAGTATCTTCACTTCACTGATACACTTATAGAAACAACAAATACTTATTTTGCCAATGCAGAAATTAATACTTTTCTACTACTCCTCAAGTAAGACATTTTTAAGAGCTGTGTTTAGGTTATGGATTAAGACGTAAGTAATGTAGACCTGAAATCTTGATGGATCTGGTGGCTCTTTCCTTATTTATATTACAGTTAAGATTACAATTCTACCTGTTGTTCTAGGCTCCTCCATCTACATATTAACTTATAAATGAGGCCATTCTATCCAAGATGAAGTCAGCAATATGCATAGTCAATCACTGCCATACCCCAGAATAATTTAGGGGTAGGAACTACAGAACAGGACATAGTTTGTGCCCCAGTTATTTCCCAAGTAATTCTTGACCCGGAAATATTACTGAAAGAAGCAATTTCTACAGCAGCTTGGAATCCTAAGCTCTCTAAGCATTTGATACATCAGGTTTTCTTTTATGAGAGACTTCTCCCCCACATAATTTGTAAGGAAGCTGAATAGTAGCATAGAACATATTCTTTGCCAATGAATATTTAATCTCACATTATTTCACATTATTTATATTTTTAAAGGTTTATAGTAAAATAGGCTCTAAGTCAATTTTGAATAGTGAAACTAAAATTACTCCTGCATAGAAACACAGTGTTTGAAAGCAAATATGAGTTATCTTAAAACCAAAGATGTTAAGGTGATTAGAGCTGACTCCTGTTCATCCAGTCAGCATGCTGACACCTCTTTCTCTTCCACCTTTTATTTCAGTTAATCAAACAGACTGATTTTCATTTGGGAAATCAGATTAATTTAAGTACTGCCAGGCATCCATTTAAAATCTGTTTTCTTAAAACCGCCCTCTGAAGTCAATGAGATGTTTTTTAAAAAGCAAAAAAGATATGAACAAAACCCCCAAAACTTTAAAAACCCAATAAAAATACTATTCTCACTGTGAACGAAGACCTACTTGACACACAAGTGACTTGATAACATTTGACCTTCAATGCAGTACTAAGTCTACAGACAATCTTTAGCTATGGCAATTTCATGCTTTTGTGCCCGATTAAAAACTTTACTTTTTTACTACCTTATAGTTATTTTCACTTCATTATATCAGAATTTTAGCCACCAGGGGTGCTTACTATGCTCAACACATTGAGCATTAAATAGAACTTCAATTTTACCTTCAAGAAATAAGGAGAGAATACCATTCCTTGTGCTAATTTCAGGCATTTGTTATCAAGGAATACTAAATGTAGCACATCACCTTGAAGCAGACATGCCAATCAGCCCTGGGAGCTGCCTGACTCCCTGTTCATTTTCAACTGACCTTTTGCAATCGAGTCAATTTATTTTATTTTCTTTTCCTGGCATGCCCTGACAAAGAGGGTGGAAATGCCTTCCAACTCTTCAGCCTGTAGAAGGGTGGACGGTGCCCACCCTCCTGAAGCTGGAGCAGAAGAGTCCACAGCTCCACAAACTGACAGCAAAAAAAAAAAAAAAAAAATAAAAAAATCAATGTATTTTGGGAAGCACTCATGTCACTGAAATACTGGGTGGGGGGTTTTACTGCTGCTGGTTTATGCGACTGCCATATTTTGGGGGAATTTTTTGTTTTTGAAGAAAAAATAACTTTTGAAGGAATCATTAGCATAGCCATTTAACTCTAGGAGAGGATTTCAGGCTGTGAATGTCAGTGAAAGAGTCCTCTACAATTCAGAATTAGCTCAGTCAGCTGTGGAGAGGCAGGATTTCAGACATGTGCTGCTTTTTAGTGCTACCTATGGGCTACCTGCAGTGGGTCACTTTTGGAATACCAGTCATTGGAAAATCAAAACGAAAGCTGCAAGAATCTAGCATCTTAACAGCCAAGTTTTCGTCATTCTAGCAAAAGACTGTAGGAATATAAACACAATTAGGTCAGAGAGCCAAATTTGATGTCGCCCACCTCACTACAACAACAGGTTTCTGCAGAACAGCATGTGGGATAAACATCTGCCTGCTGCAAAAAATATGCCTAAAATTAGTTTCAGAAAACAGTATTTAAATTAAGATCTCTAACCAATAATTGCCATGGAAAGCACACTGAATTTCAACAACAGCAAGCGTGGGGCAAGGTTTCCACTAATAAGCTTTATCATTAAATCTACTGCTATTAAGTCTATACTCACAAAGACTCTACTGCTTATTAACAGTTCTTTCTCATTTCAGCAACATACTAGATTAAAGATAGATGAACAGCTTACTTTTACTGCTGAAGTGCTGGAGGCTACATTTAGCTTTTGACAGTCACAGCAGTTTTGATATGCCTTGGTGGCACATTTCATTACAGTGTTATTGTCACAAACTGAAAAATCCAAACACTAGAAGCATACACAGGAAAATACTGGTGGATAGGCTGAACAGTCAATGATCTTGTCCATTTGAAGATGATTCACTTCAGTGAAGATTCCAGCACAAGTTCACTTACAGTAAGCATTTCTTCTAATTTTGAAACCCTCGGTCTAAGCAGCATCGAAAGCAGAGTACTTATGTAAGCTACACTCCACTGTTTTGGGTTCCACCTCCAGCCAAGAGCAGCCTGGGTCACACACTGCTAATAACCTTGGCAGCGCACTCCTCTGCTTCTATCACTGCCAATAATAATGAAACAAAACTAGACGCAAGAGGTTTCTTAGAAACTTGGTGGTAATGCTGCCTGGCTGGAACTATCTCTAATGCTTGTACTAATTATTCCTGAGTAGATCAGACCAGAGGGTGCCAAGCCAGCCCAGCAGCCCTTCTGTGCACACTCTGCTGGCTGACTGCATTTCTAAATTCAAAATCATACTAAATGGCTGACACCAACACAAACTATGAGTTTAAGAATCATTATAGCTATGGTAAGACAGTCATCCCTGCAGCACCTTCAATCGAAGATATAAATAAAAAATAAACTCAAGCAATATACATAAAAGTAATTTACATAAATAACAAAATAAGCAAGTGATACATTTAAAAGGTTTATTTAAAAAAGGCAAACAGTAGAATATGCCCATAAAAAATCCTTTTTTTTTTTTTTTTTTTAATTTGAAATGTTGCACAGAGTAAATGAAGAACATGAAAAGAGAGCACAGGGTGATTTCTACACACCAGCAGTTCAGCTTTGTACTGCCAACATTTTATATAGCACATTACAGTCACTTTTATGTCCTCATCTGCATGTGTCAAATAGAACAGTCTTCATCTAGAGCCATAATACTAGCATGTACTTGTACTTCCCAATAATGCTACATTTGTACAACCTCAGTTATTCTCTCTCCTTGGAGGTAGAAGACTGTGGTTCTATTTTACCTTTTTAAAAAAGAAAGAAAGGAATATTACACTGCTCAGAGATTCTTTTCAAATACAGATTCCCTACTCAGGGTTTCAAACACTTTGTGCTTTAACACAAAATCTAAACAATTTTTCTGTCACCCAGAAAGAACATACCTGAATTCGTTTCTTATTAAGAGAAGAACACTGAATTGGAAAAAGTGAAAGCCTGGATAGAATGTGCAAGGTCACATGAAAAACTGAAGTCCACAGACATCTCAATGCAATCTGCTAGCTATTATTATTTTTAAGGGAATAACATTAAACCGAAATTACTATTTTTATTATTTTTCTTTCAAACTCAATAGCAGGTGTATAATCCCCACAAGATCATAGAGATATAGCTAATCTGAAATGTAATATTCAAAAGCAATTTAACCTGTGAAAAAAACTCAATTTATGCTTTGATAAATATCAGTTTCTTTCAAAACAATAATGCTCCAACATCTGAAAGTTTATCCCAAGAGATATTATTTTCTGATTAAAAACAGAAGTCAGAAACAAACTGTTTTCTCCTAAATTAATCCCATCTTTACATTACAGAGGAAAATGAGAAGAGGAATAGCACAGCTAAGCCAACACAAACAACAAATATTATGTTCCCATCTGATAGTCGAAAACTACACTTCAAGCCAAACTTAATTTTGTGCTTTTCAGACAAAATATACATTCAGGATTATTTTATCTCACCAAATAATTCACTGGGGACACAAACAAGGTGTTATTTTCATAAAAAGCATCTTTAGTACCTACAATACATGATCTAACATGACAGGAGATCCAACTACTAAGCCACAGATGTCTCGGTATGGACTCCCCTTAGCCTCTTACACCACTGAAAGGACAAAAACACTTCTCTGGCCCAATAACCCAAGCACTCACCTGGGATGTTGGCAGTTGGGTTTTAATCCTTTTTATAGTGAACATTTTATTCCCACAGAGCAGAACAACTTCAGTTTTAAAAAGGGGGACAATAGTCTACACGATTAAGCCACTACGATCACCAGTACCAATCTTTACAGCACATTAAATACTGAACCACAGGCTGGATTACCTTCATTAAGGTGATTCACTTAAGACAGATTTAATGCATACTGACAAAAATGACAGAACAGAAAAACCAGGGGACTTCTGTATCCAATGCTATTTTTCCCAATGTCTTTTGAAAACGCTGTGTGAAAAGACAAACAAGAAGCAGAGAGATAAAATACAAAGTAATTGTTAGCCCCTGATCTGAACGGCTAGCCAACATCTGCAGGTCCTTGCTATCTTACCTCCATTAGAAAGACAAAAGGATAATTCAAACCAGTGTTTACCAAGAACATTTATAACGTCACGATTCTCTGATAGTAAGAGAACCAAGAAACAGCACCCACATGCTTTGCAATTGCTAGTGCTACCAGCAAGTCCTGTGCTCTCTAGAGTGTCATCTGTTGCCTTGATGGTTCATGCACCGTTCTGTTTCTTCCCCTCCCCTCTCTTAGAAAATCCATTTTTTTTCAGGCACTAACTAATGACTCAGCTCTGGTATTTATGGTGAGTTTTATCAATCCTCACAGGGTCATCCTCCCTATTCTAGATCTATTATGCTGATCAGAGCCTTTAACAGCTGCTTCTATTGCTTCAGCTACCACAGCAACATTAAGACCAATGTCCCTCTAATGAAGGATATCTACTGCACTTGTTGATTTTTACTAGATCTGTTTTCATGGAAGCCATTAACACTCTTCTCTATTCCAACAGAATATTTTCCAATGTATATTTTAATAGCAGAGTTCAAAACTGCAATTGTATTTCTATAGCTACAAGACCTTGAAAAATATAAACACAGCAAGTGTTTACATAAGACCACATTGGACAGATTTCTCCCATTAAACTTAATATGCTTGATAGAAGGAAGAAATCTGCAAGAGTATTCTTGTTTCAAAACTCAGCACAAATCAAATGCTATTTCATCTACTCTGTACCACTACTAAGACATTCAGATTCATTTATCCTAATGAAAATCAACCACCTTCTCTGAAAACAAAGCACCATTTGGCATCTAACAGTATGTTCAGCCTAGACTTCGGTAGTTGGAGTCTGCACCCAAGACAGAGCTCTGTGGTGCTGACAAAGCTGTGCCATTTGAGTTCTGTTTGGTGCCGGGTTTAATCCACCTTTGTACAAAGCAATGGGTTTTCCCCAAGTCAGAAAGCCACACTCTACCAAAAGTTTTCACTGACTCTACCTTTTCCTCCAAAAATGAAACACACAAGAAGACTGTGAATCTCAGTTTTAACATATTAATGTATTCAAACCTAGAAAATGAGTGCATAGCTTGATTTTAGCTTATCTGAAATCTTAAGAATTCTTACTGATGTTCTAGCTTTGAGAACCAGAGGTATTTGATTTCCCAAGAATTAGATGCTGTTTTTAGGAAGATAAGGGGTCCTAACTTCACATTGTAAATAGCAGCTAGAAGAGAGAGCATCGTGATTCCCTAAACAAGACTGCAGCCAATCTGATGGTGAGGTTATCTGTTTAAACATGAAGAGGATTTCTCCAACTCCGTAAGGTAACTCAGGCAAACAAAACTTACAAATTCCTGGAGGCAACTATTTAACATTTGCTTGAAACATATGATTTGGAATACTTGGCCTTCCATTTACTGTGTAGGTGAAACTAAACCAAACCCGACCATCAAATATGCTGTGGTTACTGTGCACTAGGCTACAATATTTTTTGAGCTAGAAGACATGTCTAATTACAATTAAGTTAGTGCTTCTGTTTGATTCAAATAAACTCGTACTTCAGTCTGGCTACGTGTGACCGGGCTTCAATCTGACTATATCTAAGGGAAGCTGCACTAAAATTCCTTTGTAAGCAGATGAAAACTTTCACATGCAGGGATTTCTTCTGAAGATTGTGCCCCTGAATGTTATAAAGCCATACCCTTCCATTACTGCAAGTACAAATTCAGCTCTAAAATAATTGTATTTCTTCATTTTTAAGCATTTCTAATCTAAACTCTTCATTGGTGCACCGAGCAGTACATTCAAGAGAGATACACCCACTCAGACAACCACAGCCTACAAAACCCAAAGGCATAAACTTCATCAACCAATCTCATTAACTCTCCTAACTCCCATCAACATCAAAAAATAAGGAACTGTGTGGTAAAGCCTAACTGCACATGCATTGCAGACGTTTCAAAAGCTCTAAAAGGATTAAGGTTGCCATGTTACAGAATATTTTACTCAGAGAATATTTTTAAAATGGCATCTGAGTTTGCACATAAAATTCTGGGATTGCTGCAGGAAAAAAAGGGCACAAACACTTCCTGGCAGTTGTGCTGCTTTAACTCATACCCCCTTTTTTTCTTGGATTCCTTTAGTGTAAGCTCAGAAAATTTGAAACGTATTACCTTAAAAAAAAAAAAAAAAGAAAAAAAAAAGCTCCCTATCAATCGCTCAATAGGTAATTACTAATATTTCCTATTTAATTGCATCAGACATAGTATTTAATATTCTATGATTTTTGAAGAAATAAACCCGTACAACTGCTGTATGGAGTGTGCAGAAAAAAGTTCCTCCTCTATGCAGTTTAAAATAAATGTTGACCTCTTTTATGTTGTTCCTTTTTAAGGTAGGGAGCTGGTAAAATAATAAATAGGGAGGCATAAATGACATCAGCTCCCTTGCAAGGAACCAAATTCTGAATTGAAGATACAAAAAAGTATGACTGAGTAAAGAGCATGTACTCACAACAGGACCTGAAGCTAAAAATAAGCTTTCATTGACCCTTATGTTTCCTTCTGGGGTCAGAGGTTTCAGTATGAGAAGATGAACATATATTGAAATTGTAAACTGCTTTGGGAATCTGTTTCTAGAAACAGCCCACTAGCTATTCTATTTCACCACTGAAAAACCACTTACTAGTTAAAGTAAAAACAAACAAGTCCCCCTTACTAAACAAAAATCATATATTTTTGAAAACCTCATTCTCGAATGATAGTTCTCCTTTCATTACAGAAAGGTGAGCTGCTCCAAGGGACTAACAGACTGAAAATACATTATTTTACTTGGAGTACCTGCTGCACAAAAGTCATTCTTATCTGTCAGGATTAAACTCAAAAGAATGGTATGTAAGATTGTAGCCTTGGTCTGTAATGCCTATAGGATGTTTACATCCTTACTTTCAGCTATTAGCAACTGAAGGACTACACCAAAGACTGAGGAAATGTGAGAGCAAGGTGAAAGAAAATGCTACCAAATCAGAATAGTCACAAACACTCTTAACATTCTTTAAGCATCTTTCCTGATTTCCAAGCAATTCCTAGGACACTAGCCCACCTTTTCCTACATTCGTTTTGAGTTCACTGAATGGAAGATTTAAATTTGTAGCTCTGTTGATTTCATAAGAAGTATGAAAATAGTTTGTTATTAATAAACCTGTCATGTTTAGAATCCTATGAAGAATCGCAAACGCCAGAAATAATTCACGTGGTCCTGAATAGGAAGCTCTTCAACTATTTTGGGACTGCAATATTCTAAACGTCACACAGCACATAACACTAGTTCAAAATAAACAATGAAAAATAAAACACACCATATTTAAAAACTAAAATACGCACATACTGGAGAAAATAGGTGGCATGTGAGACAGCACACTTCATTTCTCTTCTCACCTCTTGTCTAGCCAACTCCTCCATATCAGCTTTTCTATTTTGATGTTCTCCAAAACCTCCCTAAACAGCAAGCCATCTCTTCAACTTGTTCCTCTAGCACTTCCTCCTCATCAGGTCTCCAATTCCAGTAAGCAAAGTCTCATTTGCTCAATCTGATTTCCTCCTCCAACATCGTTTCTCCGAATTGTCTACTGCAATGTTCCAAATTTATTACCAGTTTGCTTTCTTTCAACATAGTTCACTATCCTTCCACTCCTTTATTACTTGACCTTCATGGTCTTTATCACCCATCAGTACCGAAGATTCTCTGCTTTTCAGCCATTTCCTCCCAGAGGCCTTCTCCCATCCTTTCAACAAGATGAGTGATTGCTTTCATGCCTCATACCCACTGGGTGCTCAGCTCTTCTGCTGCTCTCTCCAAACACAAGGTCACTCTTGGCATCTCCTGGACCTGCTCTGCACCTCCCCTCCACTTCCTCTGCTCCTGCTCTGATGCTGTGTGAACATGCCTGGCAGGGATCCTCATGTTAGGCTGAATTCTTCCACTACAAAACCAGTTTTCTTTCCCTTCCTCCAGCTCCACTACTTCAGGAGCTCTGCTCAAAAGACATATGCAGTTAAAGCTCAATAGGACTAGAAGAACCAAAACGGAACAGAATATGCAGACTGCAGTGGTGGCCAATGCCACATTATCTGCATTACTGTTTTTTAAATCCTGGTCCACAGACTACTGATTACCTGAAAGATTTTCAAAGATAGCTAGTGATGCAACCACATAGAAGCTTTAAATTTGCATATACATGATGGCAAGGAAACAAACTGTTATTTTATTTACCTCATTCTATATTTAAAATTTAACCTAATTTTACTGGGATGTAAACCAGGAATCAATGCATTTAAAAAAAATTAATATATATATATACACCCTTTATT
>NW_009940640.1:0-8783 GCF_000696875.1 Nestor notabilis
AGGCTGCGGTGCGGAAGGCGGGGTGAAGGGTGGATGTCGGTGTCCGTGCCTCGCTCGGGGTGACACCGAGTCACTTGCGAGGGTTGCCCGATTAAATCATCAGGTGAGGTCAGGACCTGCCCCAGATGGGTGCGTGTCTCTCGTGACACGCACACCTGAGCTAGGGAGAGGGAGGAAGTGCTCGCTTTGGAGGCGTCTCATGTCTTGTGTACAGGGCTGTGGGAATGAAGGAGGAAGTAAACACCAAGGTACTTGCAAATTACCATAAAAGAAAACAGCAAAAGGAATTTAAGCCGCACGCTTTTTACATCAGATGAGGCACCTTGTCTGTGGAAGGTGGAAAAAACCTAGGAGAAATGTTTAAGTTCAAGCTAATCATCTTGTCAGCTGCAAATCAAAAAGGAAGCAATCCGAAAGCTTCCTTCTTCTGTGTAGTTCTGAGCTGTTGAAGTTTGTTGTCATTCTTGCTGAATTTTGTCTGCATATAAAAAGCTTTTTTTTTTTTTTTCTCCTCCATGGGTTGTGTAGGTTTGTGTAAGTTAAGAGCATGACAGGCTTTTCCGTCTTGATTGCTGCATTTCTAGTAGAAATAGCGAACATGCTAAATATCTACAGTTCATTAAGAAATAAAGATTCCTCCCCCATGAATTCTGGAGTTTAGGGAAACTTGATACAGATGGGGTTCTGGTCTGTGTCTGTGCTTTCCAGGGAGTATTGTAACATAAAGAGAAGGGCATAAACATCTGATACTTAAGAACGTTCCCATGCCTTGTAGTATTCCTCTGTCTTGCCATGCCACCGCTACCACCGTAGAAAGAAGGATAGTCAGTACGTTTGGAATAGGGACTTGTTGAATCTAAACAAAAGTTCATCTGACAGTTGGTTTTCCCTATTGGCCATAGCTTTTCCAGAAGATCTCATCGAGGCTGCATGGTAATAATTTGCCAATCTTGCCAGCACAGTTTTGTAAGCAAGGCATTATTGTTGTCTAAACTTTGTTTGCTGCCTAAGGAATGTGACATATCTATTAAAACAGCAGGGGAACTTACAGCACAGGTGTTGCATCAGGGAAGCAGGATGAAAAGATCGGCCCTTTATCAGGGCTGGTCTTTGATAATGTTTGATGTGAATTCTGTGGAATATGAGCCAAAGCAGTAAACACTGTGAGGAGTACTGGATAAACCTGGTGCTTCCTGCGCAGCAGCAGTTAATTTTCAAACAAGTATAATCTGTGTAAGATGAGGGTGTGCGTGCTGATGTGTGCCACTGCCCTCTTATGGATGAGGTGTTTGGCTCGGAGAGGCTGGAATAGCCTGACGCCAGGACTGAAAGGAACAGGATTGTTACTACACTGAAGCATTTGTTCGTTGTCGCTCCCAGCTGCAGGCAGGGAACTGTACACATTTTTACAGCAAGAGACCTCCCTTCTTGAGGCCATTCCATTCTTATGGACAGTTCATTGGTTCCTTGCACAACTTTTATGACGTCATTGATGCAAAGGAGAGATTGCGCAGGGCAGAGGACCATTAAAAACACAGGTTTGAAGGAAGGGGCTCCCCAGTTACTCAAATCCCTGCATTTCTGATGATAATGTCTATTAGCATTTGTTCCTATTTGTGAAAACATGTGAAAAAGTATAATTTTGTAACAAATTGTACTTCTGAAGTTGGTTTTCAGGCACAACTGTTGTTTTTGTTGTTGTTTTCCTCTCTCCAGCATATGTTGTTTCTCCTCATCTGGAAGCCTTTGGGTAAGGGGAGAAGCAAAGGGCGATAGGCAGAACAGGAAAAGATGAAATGTCAGTAGCACAACTGGTAACACCTGGTTTCTTCCTTTTTAATGTGTTCCATACCCAGCATCCTCATGCAATAAACCCACTGTGTCTTCTGTGCTCCTCCTGCCCTTTTGCCAGTACCTTCTTTTTCTTCTATATGCCAACCAACCTACATGTCTTCAGCCCTCTCTGCCAAAACAATCATACTTCCTATTCCTCCCTAACTCCTACTGCAACAATTCCTGTTTCTACCACATTTCCAAGTAACGTCACTGTTTCTCCTCTGTCTTTAAAATGTGAGGAAGCGTATACTGTGCCTGGCTTCAAGCAACACCAACTAATGGGTACATTGGCAGGCTAACAAGAAGAAATAACTTGACCTTTGCTGCACCCTTTTCTGTAGGGAGGGCACCAAATTATAGATCTATTCTGGATATGATCACTGTTTTTTCCCTAAAACCTATAGAATCTTAGTATCTTTACAAATATTCTGTCAGGATTTGCCAATGAATTATAGATAACTGGGGAGAGGGACTGGCAGATGCACTCCGTAATTTACACCTAGTTCCTCAGGAAATTTACTGAAGAAGTAGTATGAGATTTGAGAATAGGATTCCACTTGTTAGCATGCAAATCTTTTGAAACATACAGACATTTGTAAACTCATACATGAAAAAGCAAAAGCATTAAATGCACTAAAATATGCTAATGCACTGAAAAGCAAAACCAGGTCCAAGCTCCATTCTTAACACTACAAAATGTCCCTGAAGATTGTGACCCTGATGGCAGGATAACCCATGTATCTAAAAAAGTCACGTTAGCAGTCTATCTATTTAGATTCGTTAACATCCAACTGTGAGTGACTGCTGAGTAGAGAAATCCTGGCCTGTGAGAATAAACATACGAAGGCGTGTTTCACTTATTTATGAGTTCCATCCTTGAGATGACTACAAAAGACTCAAAGGTAACAAGAATCATGGAACAAGAGGTGTTATGGCCTATTAGAAAGGAAATGTAACAGAAGATACTGTCTTGTAGCAGTCATAGTATGATTTTTTTGTATTTGTAGGTTCAGGGATGAATTTTAACATTATTTCTACTGGAAAGAATAAACATGCTTTTGTTTTAAGACACATTCTTTGTACTAAACTATTTTTATACCTTTTTTTTTTTGTCAGAAAGGATGATGTTTCTCCACTTGTAATGTCCACGTTAGTCCATTGTAATGTTCACAACCAAAAAAGTTTATCTTATTTCCTTGTAAAATGGAACAATATTCTTGCCTCTGGAGACGTGGTGATGATTTCCTTTTGAAGGCCACAGAAAATTTCCACCACTGTAAGAGTTTACCACTGATGGCCATGCTGATACTGGTGTCTTTATATTGGCAAGTACAGCATGTAGTGAAGTGTGGTCGACTTCTTCAGTCTCTTGGCAGAAATGAGCAAGGCTGTTCTTCAATCACTTCGTTCTTTTCTCATTAAAGAGTTGGGGATTTTTGTGTGTGTGGTTTTGGTTTTGGGGGGTTGAGGGAATTGTGATTTGGTTTTGAATTGTTTGATTGTCATTTTTTTACAACAAGATGTCTGTGCTGCAGTTAGTGCTAGCTTTAAATTCCCAGCCTGGTCACTGTTAGCAGAATTCTAAGCATGGAGCTCAGTGTGGTTGATACTGACACAGTCAGTTTGCTGGCAAACCTAGTTTTGTGCTGCCCCTGCTGCACTTTCTGTGTGTGAACCACATCAATGACTGTAATACAAAAGTACCTCTAAGGCTTCTGCATCTTGCCAGAAGGATTTTTGCTTGTACTGTATTTGTAAGGAGGCAGGAGAAATGGGTAGTTGTGCTTTCAGTACACGTTTGGCTTCTAGTGTTACATCTTTATTCTGTATCGTTGGCATCTACGTTTCTTGAGGAGAGTATTATTTGTGTATTAATGTGGTGAACTAGCTCTCCCTGACAACATGAAGCTGGGGTTGTACCTTTGCACATATTGATGTGTTTGTAATAATTTGCATTGCAATGAGGGAATATTCAATGGAAGTGGCTGTGTCATTAAAGAATAAACACATTACAGATTCTCAGGGTTTAGGCAAGGTCTTTGCTACCTTAAGACATTTCTGCCAGTCTAGTCACAGGAAAACACTGGGCTTATGATCCACACAGCCTAGCTGCAGTGTCCACTGCTGTACCTTGTAGAAATGCAGTAAGGTGGTGGTGTGTGTGTGTAGGTGGTCAAGAACTTAATTCAAATGATCATTACACTGATGGGAATGCAGTGCCTGCATCTCATTAACCAGCCAGCTTCAAACTGCCCTTACTACAGGAGAATTTTCTGCTTTATCTCCTTTATCTACAGATAAAGGAGAATTTTCATTTAAAGAAATGGAACTAGATGGCACAGTGCTGTAGATTTTAGCAGAGGTACAGAAATGTAAGAATCCATTCCTAAGAAGTTTATTCTAAAATCAAGTTATCTTTTTCCTTCCTTGCATGCAGCTGATAAGCCACAAACCCCATCTGTGAGTCTGCAGAGTAGGTCCTAATGCTCCTTTACCTATCAAGAGTTAGTGCTGTGTCCTCAGGGGAGACTCCTGAGGGACAGAGCATGCCAGATTCTCCATTCAGGCCTTTTCTAGGTGCCTCTCAATTCTATTTAGACTGGTCTCCCAAAGATTCATAAGAGATTTGGGATGTTGTTTTAGAGTTACTGGCTGCTTTAGACCTTTTGGAATACTTACAAGCCATTTTAATACTTTGTGATATTGTTAGCAAATTTTAAGCTGTTAAAAAGCTATTAATATTTTCTCCGCTTGCAAAGGCTACGTACAAGCCACAGGGTAAAGCTGTTTCATGTGAACAGTAACCCAATAATCATACAAATGTTTAAGTAGAATTACTGCATTATCAACTGTAGACTGATAAGAGGAGTTCCAGGGCTCAAACATTTTTATTTTCCTTTTTAAATAAGCAAACCCTTAATATCATAAAGGATATTCAACATTCATAGAAGTTTACTTAATCTTAATTACCACACCTCACTACCGAAGTGTCTGGAAGAAGCTGACTGTCTGGAGACTGTGTGCTTGGCACGTATGCTGTGTGAACAAAATACTACAGTATTAGATAGGAAGAGGTCGAACTGCTGAGGAGAGTCCGAGGCACTTCTGCACATGGGCTGTGTGGAGGGAGGGGTGGTGTGGGTGTTTGGAGGAGTCTGTATCCAGATTGTGGTGTTCAGTATTTCTAGAACTGCACTGCAGCTTCACTCTAAAATCCTGTGAGACAGACAGACAAAGGTAGTCAGTAAGTTTCATGAATAGGGAAGAGTTCACAGCACTGTGGCAGTTTATCTAGAGGGGTCCTGCGTTCAAATGGACCGTCCTAGAGCAAACATCCTTGGCCAGAGCCTCAGGGTCCTATCCTCAGAAAAGCACCCTCCAAAAAGTAGCAGGCAGACCTTTTCACATTTTCACACCAAATATGTCTTCAGCACATATTAAGCACTCCCTTTAGTCTTTACAGATGAGAATTGTTCAAGTCCACTTAGAGCATAGGCTCTATCACAGGTGATTTAAGGGATGTTATTTCTCTTTTGGGCAACTGCATGACAACATAATGAAAACTCAGACATTCCTGCAGGTTTTAACAAACACCTAGTTCTAGGTGTCTTATTCTAAGAGCAGTTACTGGAAGTGCACTTACAGAAGAGTAACTCTTAGAAACCCCTTGTGCTTTTGTGGTCATTAAAGTATGAGAAATGCATAGTAACAACAATGATATGTCTCTACTGTGGTTTGTGTGTGTTTTGTGGTGAGTTCTGCAGTTCCTCCTGCTGTCCAAATCAGGAAACCTGTTGAAAAGCACCATACTCCACCTCCATCTCCTCTGCAGTGAGACTCAGTTTGGATTTCATTCCAGAACAATCTGAAAGTAGCTGTGCTGCACTCTCAGGCTTAGGAGCAGGGTCTGGTAAGATGCTCCAGGATAAATATGTGACAGCTTTCCATATGACACTCATGTGCTTTCAGAACAAAATCTACAAGAAGAATGTGCTAGCTTGTTTAAATTCTAAACTAAGCCATCCCAGAATTTTGAGTGCTGCAAGTTTGATAGTTCACAGAAAAAAAGAGTTGTCATGTTGGTTTTTAAAAGCATGCTCAGCTAGTTTTTTCAAAGAGATTTATTTCCTTAAAATAATGTTTTCCTACTAAAACTGCCTGCTGGGCAGAGCTAGCTGACAGGCAAGTAGATTATCAGCATGTTTACTTTTCAAACATCTCTGCCACACTCAAACAGTTCTGCTGTGGTATCACCCATGAGTGATGAGGTGGGTTTTGTAAGAGTTTGGGTATTAGGATATAAAAAAATTAGAACATGGGTCAGTATTTAAAGTGCACTAACATTTCCATCCCAAACTGGTGAAAGCAGCATCCTTGTTCCAAGGTAAAGCTTTGTCTTAGACTGAAGCCTCCCTTTTTGGTATGTGTCTTCAGCTGCAAGGGAAGTTGCATTCCCATGAGTGCAGAGGATGCTTCTTGTGTTGCCTGAAAGGTACGGGAGCTCCTCACAGCCCCACTTATCTTGTACACTTGGGAAAGGATGTCTGCAGAGGTCTGGGTCTGATCAGTGTGCCATCCCTGCACCGTTGCTTTTGTCTGTGATATCTTAGAAGCAAAAAGCAAGGATTTCCAATGTAGCTTGACGTTGAAGGAAAGTTTTGAATTATATTGGGATGAAAGTAAGGGAATAAAGGGGCAAGTTCCCCAGAATCAGTATCATTCTGCTACCACAGTACATTACAAACAGAGGAATGTAGAAACCCCTCCCTAAAACTTTCCTTATTCAAACTAAGATTAAGGAAGTGAGATAAATTTATGGAGTATTCATAGCACTACTTTGTATTTCTTTGATAAAGCTTGGAACTTGGCTTTTAGGTCGATGAAGACATTAGGATGCAAAATGCATCCTCTGAGGCTGCTGGCGCTACAAGGCTGCATTATCACTCTGGATTGCCAAAGAGTTCCATTTTTTCTTTCTGTAGATTTGTGTCACTTTCACTCCCACACATCTGGCAAGAGACCTCGCTGCACTGGCTTAGTTGAAAATCTTATCTCATAGATCATTACTAGCAATAAATTCCAGCCTTTGTGCTTACTTACACTGTCCCACAGCCTGGAGTCACTGATTTTGCAGAACTAGGAATTTGGGCTGTAAAATATTTACTCACTAACACACACCAAAAAACGGCCCCAAACCAACCCTCTAGCTCTTTCTTTGTGAAGCCAGCTCTGAAATTGTAAATCATATCAAACCGACTCTCAGGGCCAAAGAAAACAGGCAGCTGGATTCCATCCCTTTAGCTAAGAAGCAGCCTTTAAATACCTCTTAAATGCGCACTTTCTACGAGTTATAGACAAACCCGTTTTCAAGTAGTGTTTTCCCACATGTCCCAGAAAATGCGAACAGCAGCTCTCTGCATGTTGACATGACCCGGGCTCTGACAATGGCCAAGTGTGCCAAAAACCTGTTTGCAGCATTGCTGCAAGCTGCCAATGCTGTTCTATCACCGTTCTTCTTGAAGGACACACCTACACTAAAAAAAAAGATATATTTTTAATCCCTGTCTTAATCCTTAAATATAGGTCAGGCAGCTGTGCTCAGAACAGTTGTCGGCAAAAGGCCTGTGCTAGGTGTGATCGGATGTGCTAGTTCACATTAGTGAGCATGTTCCTGTTACTGCATCCTGGAAGCATTCTCGTTTCTGGTGTTAATTGTGCTGTTCCTTTTTTGCATGACAGGGATGGGGAGCACGGAAGCAGAGTTACATCATACACTGAAGACTGCGAAAAAGACTGGAAAGAGAAGAGAAGGCAAGATGAATGAGGGGAGATAATGAGGGGCATAGATGCAGTTATCTCTGCAGGATAAATTAACTAATGAGCATTAATAATTAATAACTTGAAATAATAAGCAAAGAGATCATTCCAAGAACTGAACAGCTCTCCACTTTAGTGATGTGTCTCCTGGAATACTGCTAATGAGCAGGACCAGGGTCAGTAGTGACCAGCAAGTGTTGCTGGGTAGCAGATGCATTCTTTAGGTGTGGGGAGAAATAGTATGGAGATGCTTGAGATACAGGATACTCTGATATCCCTCCATTTCTGTCAGATTTCAGAAGAAAAATTGGCAGCTGGCAGATAATAAAGCCAGAATAATATTTTCCAAGAGTCCCAACAGTCATTTTTGAGCAGCTCACCCCAGCAAAAACATGGCAGAATAAACAATCAGGGTATAATAAACATAAATGCCTTCCCCTGGTGTTTTCATAGGACAAATTAACAATGTTTTTACTCTAGTAGTGTTGCATAACATGAAACAGAAGTTTTAACCAGAATACCAGGATTATCCAGGAATAAGCTGTAACTTAATTTCTGACATTTTTATTTTCAGTTTCCCAAGTGGATACTAGTGAGTGCATGGAAGTGTTCTTTAATCAACCCTGATACATGTCCACATATGCTTCCATCTAGAATGAGGCTAGTGCATTATAGCTGCTGCGGGAACCTTAACTCGCTTTCATTGACTTCAGGAGGATTAAGTCAGAAACAATAGTATTTTAATGCCATTTTTTGTATTTACTTGGCAAATACTCCTGTCAATTTAAAGTTTCCCAGGGGAGGTGTCAAGAGGTCACTGAAACGTTCCTGGGCAAGGAAGGGAGAGTGGTGAAACGCTGGCCTCCCTGCTGCTTCCTTCAGTGTTTTTCTTCATGTCATTAGTGCTGTACTCGGCACTTTCCCCCCAGCTTCCATTAGCAGAGAGAGTGAGTGAACGTAAAAATGTTAGCAAGGAATGAAGACAAGAAACACAGAGAAGGCTTCCCTGCTGTTTTATTTGGGTAATTCTAGACCTTGGTACCAGTAAACTTAGTCATAGAAAGCAAGTATAGAATATATTGTCTAGTATGCATAAAAGCCTCCCAGATGCTTCCAGCACATTTCCCCCC
>NW_009940640.1:8807-12411 GCF_000696875.1 Nestor notabilis
TGTGAATTTACTTCACTTTGTGATCTGTCCAAGGATCACAAAGCCTTCTGACCTCTCTGCTACCCCATGACAGGGAAATACAGTTCCCCAAGGCTAAAGTAGCATCAGGGTTTGATTTCCAGAGAGGGGGTGCCTGCAGTTTCCATGAACAGCAGCATCACTGTGAGCAAGGAGCATGTTTTTCAGACACCACTAAGACAGAAATGCAGAATTTTTGAGGGGCAGGAGAGACATCCCGTGTCTTCCAGGCCTTGTATGCAAGGCTTCTGACTTGCAGCTGAAGATACCCGGGTTGAGCTGTCACTGACAGCTTTGTCACAGCTAGCAACTGTAGAAAGCGATCTGACCTGTTTCATACTATAGGTTAGTGTGATCCCTCTAACAAGCACCTATGGTTTATCATATGATAAAACAGGCAATTTCACAATTTTCTGCCTTTTTTAAAAAAAACTACTTCAGTTATACATTTCCCACATTTTTAGCTGCTGTAAGGCAGAATAAAACATATGTGTAGAGTTTTTCCAGCAACTGAAAACAAAGGCAGTGTTAAGCAAGTACATTATGGCTTGATTAATGCAAGATAAACATTAAACACTACAGAGCTTTTGCTCCTCAGCAGGCCTATTTATTATCATGTGGTCATATATAAATTTTTCTTAGTAATGTTGCCCAAGCAGCCTTGCGCCATCCTTGACAGATGAACTTTAGGAACTATTACGAAGTGGTTTAAGTTACAGATCCATCTGCTGCGCCCCATTCTTCTGATAGAGATTGCTTTCACTGTGGCAGAGTAAGAATAGAAGATGTGTTCATACCCTCACCAGCTGCAGCTCAGAGGCTGGGGACCTGGCTCAAACCCACCTCCTCAGCAGTTCAATCAACGCAGTTAGGCTTTGTGCCAAAGTGTGAGGGTGGGTGCATGTTTTGTTGTGCTGGTCCTGATCATCAGGTCACAGTGGGATTTGAGGCAAGCCTGCTTTAAGTTTTACTGGGAGGAGGGAGACCTTATAACCATGCTCATCCACTGCCATGCTTTTGTCCGTGTGACATGCTCTGCTGTTGTATATATGGCTAGATACTGGTATTTATGGTGGAGAATCCATCCCTTGCTGGTCTGAGCAGACTACTTACTGGTTACTGTAGTATCACTGCATGGTTAGCAAAGGTCACAGGCCAGGGGTGAACTGTGCTCCCTTTCTCAGCTGGCAATGCTTAACCCTGATGTCTGTTAGAGTCAGAATTCACTGCAGTCTCTTCCTGGTCAAACACAATTGCCCAATGCAGAGAAGGCAACAGTGGTCATCTGAGGAAAGGAGACACTACAGTGAATTAAGTGAGTTCAGTGAGCTAAGTTATTCAGGGCACCGTGATCATTAACCAATGTACTAAAGTCCAGGGTGGAACAGGATATACAATTCATTGCAGTCAGGCTTTTCAACAGCTGAACAAAAAATGCTATATTATTCATAGCCAAAAATCCCATAGGAGATGTTTTACTGCTGTGGAAATAATTCTCCATATATCTAGTTTACTAACAGTAAAATAGAGATCTACTAAATAAGGCTATTAAACATATTAATATTTATTTTAATATCTTGTAAAACATATTAAAACTATTATAAAACATTATAAAATGTGAAACTATTAAACATGAAAAAAAAACCCCACTATTTCTTAGAACTAAAAAAGCCTAAAACTACGTCCAGCGTTAAGTCCAAATGTATTCTATTGAGAAGCTCAATTGCGATCCTTTTCACCTTTTGATTTCCTCTGACAAAGCTTGAAGAACAAGACTAAAATATTCCATGTAAGTTATCAAAACTAACGGCAGTGGAAAAGGATCAACTAAGGGTGCTACAGTGATGGCAAATTAGATGCATTTTATTACTGTCTTTTAGATGTCTTTCTCGAGAGTTGTTACAGCTCAATAGGGAGAAAGAAATGGAGTTTAGAGGAAGAACAAGAGCTACAGCGGTTTATAAAACAGAGGCTGACTGACTCTTTAAGGAGTGGCCATGTTGGTATAGCTCCACAACAGAGCGCAGGCTCACTAATGGCATCTCAGGTTTTCTGTCTCTTTGCATCCACATCAAATCAATCACTTCTTCAGAAAAGGGCTGCATACCTTACTTCTGCAAAACTACTCTGATAGCATTTAAAATAGTTCTAGCAGCAGTAAAACAAACAGCAGTGAGAATTCTTGATTGCTGGTGGGGAAGGTGATAGAAAGAACAGCATCCCTGAAGTATTGCTAGAGATTTAAAATGTTATTAAGAGAGCTAGAACTGCAGAGGTTTTGTCTAAAAATTGAGTCTGGGGAAGCTTATTCCTATATCAAGGGTACAACAAAAATGCATACTTCATTCCTTCCCCTGGAGAAGAGATTACTGTCAGGACTGTCTGCAGGATACAGCAAAAACTGTGGTACATCAAGGACGTGATGATGATGGTTCCATTATCCTCAGAGCGTGTCTGCATCAGCTTCAGCCACAGCACTATTTAAAACCGAACTGTGTTTCCTCCTGGCTGACTGTGGTCCCTGGGGGAACATCCATCCACTGAGCAGAAGTGACTCACCAACGCCCCAGCCCCACACTGGATACAGTCAGCTGCAGGGATGACTTGTGAAAAGAGCTGTCACAGCCGTCCTGGAGCCCAGCAAACACTGCCTCGCTGGAGGTGTCCCACTGTGCAGCCCGCCTGCTTTTGGCATTTGCTGTGCAGCTGACATGAAAAAACTCCAAGTCTTTGGCTCTGTGAGTTTTTAAACTCTATCGTTAAAAAGGGAGTTAATGGAAGAAGCTAAATGCCATCTTGGTTTAAAAATGTCTTGGAAATAAAAACGTGGAAGAGTGCACCACATCAGAGGTGCTCAAGGCAAGCAATTTAGCAGGAGCAATTGAATGCCTGTATGTGCCTCACAAGTAAATACCATTAATGTATCTACAGCAGCAGTTTAATCAAGGTCTTATAGTTGCTGAAGAAGTGTTTTAAAGACTCTCGCACAAGCCAACCATTCAAAGTGCTACTATTTGAATTGATGAACTCATCAGTTCAGCTGGAAAACATACTAACTTGGAAATGCATCTGAAGTGTGTACTGCATTAATGCACACATTTAATTTAAAGGAAGAAGCTCTTTATGGATTTTAAAACTTAAACCCTGCAAATAGCTCCATCTAAACTGCTGTGATAAAAATGCAAGAAGAACTGTTCTGGGAATGGAAACCCCTGTTTTCTGTTCTATGCTAAGTTTTAGTCTACAGGGCTCACAAATGAAAAAGCACACAATTACTTGGGAAGAAAACCACGTAAAAGGATTGAAAAAAAAATCAAGTATCTATATTCATCTTTGGTTTATTGCAGTTAATAAAATTAAGTAGAGCTGGGCCTCATGTGAGCCTTGATGAGGTGCTTTTGGTGGAGAGAGAAAAGCCAAACCAGAAGCTTAGTCAGGGCATGCTTCTACCCACCCTTGGCTGGGAGAAGGGGAAAAGCTGAATCCCATGCACCAACTACACCTCTGCTAAAAGGGTCCTATTTTGTTTCATTTTTAAATTTGCATCTGGTCATTTGGGGTAACTGGACAAACTGTGCTCTCTCCT